>NW_028276466.1:0-104847 GCF_052056855.1 Sturnus vulgaris | reverse complement strand
TAGAGCTCTTCGCTGCACTGCGCCGCTCGCAAGCGGCTTCGTTCTTCGCCTTCTGCCGTCCGGCGAGAGCTGAACTCCAGCGGTCAGTTGCAGCTCTGCCCAACAGCGTGTTCTCAGTTCTGCGGGCAAGCACGCCCTCTTGCCTTGGCCCCGAGAGCAAAGTCCCGAGCGAGCACTCGACTCAGTGCAATGCACCCGGAAGGACGCTCTCGCTCGCCTTTCAAGGAGCGATTCCTAACAGCAGAAGCAGCAGAGGCACAAACTGCATGACGAGAAGGGACAACGTAGAACACGTCTCTGTCCTGGCGCATTTTCGTGTGCGATACTTCCCTCCGGGTCTCCGGGCCTTGCGAAGCTCTGTGTACTGCGAGCGCTGCTACTCGCAGCTGAGAAGGACCGTGGAGCTAGCGGCGAATTCGGAGAGCTCTTCGCTGCACTGCGCCGCTCGCAAGCGGCTTCGTTCTTCGCCTTCTGCCGTCCGGCGAGAGCTGAACTCCAGCGGTCAGTTGCAGCTCTGCCCAACAGCGTGTTCTCAGTTCTGCGGGCAAGCACGCCCTCTTGCCTTGGCCCCGAGAGCAAAGTCCCGAGCGAGCACTCGACTCAGTGCAATGCACCCGGAAGGACGCTCTCGCTCGTCTTTCAAGGAGCGATTCCTAACAGCAGAAGCAGCAGAGGCACAAACTGCATGACGAGAAGGGACAACGTAGAACACGTCTCTGTCCTGGCACATTTTCGTGTGCGAAACTTCCCTCCGGGTCTCCGGGCCTTGCGAAGCCCTGTGTACTGCGAGCGCTGCTACTCGCAGCTGAGAAGGACCGTGGAGCTAGCGGCGAATTCGGAGAGCTCTTCGCTGCACTGCGCCGCTCGCAAGCGGCTTCGTTCTTCGCCTTCTGCCGTCCGGCGAGAGCTGAACTCCAGCGGTCAGTTGCAGCTCTGCCCAACAGCGTGTTCTCAGTTCTGCGGGCAAGGCACGCCCTCTTGCCTTGGCCCAGAGAGCAAAGTCCCGAGCGAGCACTCGACTCAGTGCAATGCACCCGGAAGGACGCTCTCGCTCGCCTTTCAAGGAGCGATTCCTAACAGCAGAAGCAGCAGAGGCACAAACTGCATGACGAGAAGGGACAACGTAGAACACGTCTCTGTCCTGGCACATTTTCGTGTGCGATACTTCCCTCCGGGTCTTCGGGCCTTGCGAAGCTCTGTGTACTGCGAGCGCTGCTACTCGCAGCTGAGAAGGACCGTGGAGCTAGCGGCGAATTCGGAGAGCTCTTCGCTGCACTGCGCCGCTCGCAAGCGGCTTCGTTCTTCGCCTTCTGCCGTCCGGCGAGAGCTGAACTCCAGCGGTCAGTTGCAGCTCTGCCCAACAGTGTGTTCTCAGTTCTGCGGGCAAGCACGCCCTCTTGCCTTGGCCCCGAGAGCAAAGTCCCGAGCGAGCACTCGACTCAGTGCAATGCACCCGGAAGGACGCTCTCGCTCGTCTTTCAAGGAGCGATTCCTAACAGCAGAAGCAGCAGAGGCACAAACTGCATGACGAGAGGGGACAACGTAGAACACGTCTCTGTCCTGGCACATTTTCGTCGTGCGAAACTTCCCTCCGGGTCTCCGGGCCTCCGGGCCTTGCGAAGCCCTGTGTACTGCGAGCGCTGCTACTCGCAGCTGAGAAGGACCGTGGAGCTAGCGGCGAATTCGGAGAGCTCTTCGCTGCACTGCGCCGCTCGCAAGCGGCTTCGTTCTTCGCCTTCTGCCGTCCGGCGAGAGCTGAACTCCAGCGGTCAGTTGCAGCTCTGCCCAACAGCGTGTTCTCAGTTCTGCGGGCAAGCACGCCCTCTTGCCTTGGCCCCGAGAGCAAAGTCCCGAGCGAGCACTCGACTCAGTGCAATGCACCCGGAAGGACGCTCTCGCTCGCCTTTCAAGGAGCGATTCCTAACAGCAGAAGCAGCAGAGGCACAAACTGCATGACGAGAAGGGACAACGTAGAACACGTCTCTGTCCTGGCGCATTTTCGTGTGCGATACTTCCCTCCGGGTCTTCGGGCCTTGCGAAGCTCTGTGTACTGCGAGCGCTGCTACTCGCAGCTGAGAAGGACCGTGGAGCCAGCGGCGAATTCGGAGAGCTCTTCGCTGCACTGCGCCGCTCGCAAGCGGCTTCGTTCTTCGCCTTCTGCCGTCCGGCGAGAGCTGAACTCCAGCGGTCAGTTGCAGCTCTGCCCAACAGCGTGTTCTCAGTTCTGCGGGCAAGCACGCCCTCTTGCCTTGGCCCCGAGTGCAAAGTCCCGGAGCGAGCACTCGACTCAGTGCAATGCACCCGGAAGGACGCTCTCGCTCGTCTTTCAAGGAGCGATTCCTAACAGCAGAAGCAGCAGAGGCACAAACTGCATGAGGAGAGGGGACAACGTAGAACACGTCTCTGTCCTGGCGCATTTTCGTGTGTGCGATACTTCCCTCCGGGTCTTCGGGCCTTGCGAAGCTCTGTGTACTGCGAGCGCTGCTACTCGCAGCTGAGAAGGACCGTGGAGCTAGCGGCGAATTCGGAGAGCTCTTCGCTGCACTGCGCCGCTCGCAAGCGGCTTCGTTCTTCGCCTTCTGCCGTCCGGCGAGAGCTGAACTCCAGCGGTCAGTTGCAGCTCTGCCCAACAGCGTGTTCTCAGTTCTGCGGGCAAGCACGCCCTCTTGCCTTGGCCCCGAGAGCAAAGTCCCGAGCGAGCACTCGACTCAGTGCAATGCACCCGGAAGGACGCTCTCGCTCGCCTTTCAAGGAGCGATTCCTAACAGCAGAAGCAGCAGAGGCACAAACTGCATGACGAGAAGGGACAACGTAGAACACGTCTCTGTCCTGGCACATTTTCGTGTGCGATACTTCCCTCCGGCTCTTCGGGCCTTGCGAAGCCCTGTGTACTGCGAGCGCTGCTACTCGCAGCTGAGAAGGACCGTGGAGCTAGCGGCGAATTCGGAGAGCTCTTCGCTGCACTGCGCCGCTCGCAAGCGGCTTCGTTCTTCGCCTTCTGCCGTCCGGCGAGAGCTGAACTCCAGCGGTCAGTTGCAGCTCTGCCCAACAGCGTGTTCTCAGTTCTGCGGGCAAGCACGCCCTCTTGCCTTGGCCCGAGAGCAAAGCCCCGAGCGAGCACTCGACTCAGTGCAATGCACCCGGAAGGACGCTCTCGCTCGCCTTTCAAGGAGCGATTCCTAACAGCAGAAGCAGCAGAGGCACAAACTGCATGACGAGAAGGGACAACGTAGAAACACGTCTCTGTCCTGGCGCATTTTCGTGTGCGATACTTCCCTCCGGGTCTTCGGGCCTTGCGAAGCTCTGTGTACTGCGAGCGCTGCTACTCGCAGCTGAGAAGGACCGTGGAGCCAGCGGCGAATTCGGAGAGCTCTTCGCTGCACTGCGCCGCTCGCAAGCGGCTTCGTTCTTCGCCTTCTGCCGTCCGGCGAGAGCTGAACTCCAGCGGTCAGTTGCAGCTCTGCCCAACAGCGTGTTCTCAGTTCTGCGGGCAAGCACGCCCTCTTGCCTTGGCCCCGAGAGCAAAGTCCCGAGGGAGCACTCGACTCAGTGCAATGCACCCGGAAGGACGCTCTCGCTCGCCTTTCAAGGAGCGATTCCTAACAGCAGAAGCAGCAGAGGCACAAACTGCACGACGAGAAGGGACAACGTAGAACACGTCTCTGTCCTGGCGCATTTTCGTGTGCGAAACTTCCCTCCGGGTCTCCGGGCCTTGCGAAGCCCTGTGTACTGCGAGCGCTGCTACTCGCAGCTGAGAAGGACCGTGGAGCTAGCGGCGAATTCGGAGAGCTCTTCGCTGCACTGCGCCGCTCGCAAGCGGCTTCGTTCTTCGCCTTCTGCCGTCCGGCGAGAGCTGAACTCCAGCGGTCAGTTGCAGCTCTGCCCAACAGCGTGTTCTCAGTTCTGCGGGCAAGCACGCCCTCTTGCCTTGGCCCCGAGAGCAAAGTCCCGAGCGAGCACTCGACTCAGTGCAATGCACCCGGAAGGACGCTCTCGCTCGCCTTTCAAGGAGCGATTCCTAACAGCAGAAGCAGCAGAGGCACAAACTGCACGACGAGAAGGGACAACGTAGAACACGTCTCTGTCCTGGCACATTTTCGTGTGCGAAACTTCCCTCCGGGTCTTCGGGCCTTGCGAAGCCCTGTGTACTGCGAGCGCTGCTACTCGCAGCTGAGAAGGACCGTGGAGCTAGCGGCGAATTCGGAGAGCTCTTCGCTGCACTGCGCCGCTCGCAAGCGGCTTCGTTCTTCGCCTTCTGCCGTCCGGCGAGAGCTGAACTCCAGCGGTCAGTTGCAGCTCTGCCCAACAGCGTGTTCTCAGTTCTGCGGGCAAGCACGCCCTCTTGCCTTGGCCCCGAGAGCAAAGCCCCGAGCGAGCACTCGACTCAGTGCAATGCACCCGGAAGGACGCTCTCGCTCGCCTTTCAAGGAGCGATTCCTAACAGCAGAAGCAGCAGAGGCACAAACTGCATGACGAGAAGGGACAACGTAGAACACGTCTCTGTCCTGGCACATTTTCGTGTGCGAAACTTCCCTCCGGGTCTCCGGGCCTCCGGGCCTTGCGAAGCCCTGTGTACTGCGAGCGCTGCTACTCGCAGCTGAGAAGGACCGTGGAGCTAGCGGCGAATTCGGAGAGCTCTTCGCTGCACTGCGCCGCTCGCACGCGGCTTCGTTCTTCGCCTTCTGCCGTCCGGCGAGAGCTGAACTCCAGCGGTCAGTTGCAGCTCTGCCCAACAGCGTGTTCTCAGTTCTGCGGGCAAGCACGCCCTCTTGCCTTGGCCCCGAGAGCAAAGCCCCGAGCGAGCACTCGACTCAGTGCAATGCACCCGGAAGGACGCTCTCGCTCGCCTTTCAAGGAGCGATTCCTAACAGCAGAAGCAGCAGAGGCACAAACTGCATGACGAGAAGGGACAACGTAGAACACGTCTCTGTCCTGGCACATTTTCGTGTGCGATACTTCCCTCCGGGTCTTCGGGCCTTGCGAAGCTCTGTGTACTGCGAGCGCTGCTACTCGCAGCTGAGAAGGACCGTGGAGCTAGCGGCGAATTCGGAGAGCTCTTCGCTGCACTGCGCCGCTCGCAAGCGGCTTCGTTCTTCGCCTTCTGCCGTCCGGCGAGAGCTGAACTCCAGCGGTCAGTTGCAGCTCTGCCCAACAGCGTGTTCTCAGTTCTGCGGGCAAGCACGCCCTCTTGCCTTGGCCCCGAGAGCAAAGTCCCGAGCGAGCACTCGACTCAGTGCAATGCACCCGGAAGGACGCTCTCGCTCGCCTTTCAAGGAGCGATTCCTAACAGCAGAAGCAGCAGAGGCACAAACTGCATGACGAGAAGGGACAACGTAGAACACGTCTCTGTCCTGGCACATTTTCGTGTGCGATACTTCCCTCCGGGTCTTCGGGCCTTGCGAAGCTCTGTGTACTGCGAGCGCTGCTACTCGCAGCTGAGAAGGACCGTGGAGCTAGCGGCGAATTCGGAGAGCTCTTCGCTGCACTGCGCCGCTCGCAAGCGGCTTCCTTCTTCGCCTTCTGCCGTCCGGCGAGAGCTGAACTCCAGCGGTCAGTTGCAGCTCTGCCCAACAGCGTGTTCTCAGTTCTGCGGGCAAGCACGCCCTCTTGCCTTGGCCCCGAGAGCAAAGCCCCGAGCGAGCACTCGACTCAGTGCAATGCACCCGGAAGGACGCTCTCGCTCGCCTTTCAAGGAGCGATTCCTAACAGCAGAAGCAGCAGAGGCACAAACTGCATGACGAGAAGGGACAACGTAGAACACGTCTCTGTCCTGGCACATTTTCGTGTGCGAAACTTCCCTCCGGGTCTCCGGGCCTCCGGGCCTTGCGAAGCCCTGTGTACTGCGAGCGCTGCTACTCGCAGCTGAGAAGGACCGTGGAGCTAGCGGCGAATTCGGAGAGCTCTTCGCTACACTGCGCCGCTCGCAAGCGGCTTCGTTCTTCGCCTTCTGCCGTCCGGCGAGAGCTGAACTCCAGCGGTCAGTTGCAGCTCTGCCCAACAGCGTGTTCTCAGTTCTGCGGGCAAGCACGCCCTCTTGCCTTGGCCCCGAGAGCAAAGTCCCGAGCGAGCACTCGACTCAGTGCAATGCACCCGGAAGGACGCTCTCGCTCGCCTTTCAAGGAGCGATTCCTAACAGCAGAAGCAGCAGAGGCACAAACTGCATGACGAGAAGGGACAACGTAGAACACGTCTCTGTCCTGGCACATTTTCGTGTGCGATACTTCCCTCCGGGTCTTCGGGCCTTGCGAAGCTCTGTGTACTGCGAGCGCTGCTACTCGCAGCTGAGAAGGACCGTGGAGCTAGCGGCGAATTCGGAGAGCTCTTCGCTGCACTGCGCCGCTCGCAAGCGGCTTCCTTCTTCGCCTTCTGCCGTCCGGCGAGAGCTGAACTCCAGCGGTCAGTTGCAGCTCTGCCCAACAGCGTGTTCTCAGTTCTGCGGGCAAGCACGCCCTCTTGCCTTGGCCCCGAGAGCAAAGTCCCGAGCGAGCACTCGACTCAGTGCAATGCACCCGGAAGGACGCTCTCGCTCGTCTTTCAAGGAGCGATTCCTAACAGCAGAAGCAGCAGAGGCACAAACTGCACGACGAGAAGGGACAACGTAGAACACGTCTCTGTCCTGGCGCATTTTCGTGTGCGAAACTTCCCTCCGGGTCTCCGGGCCTTGCGAAGCCCTGTGTACTGCGAGCGCTGCTACTCGCAGCTGAGAAGGACCGTGGAGCTAGCGGCGAATTCGGAGAGCTCTTCGCTGCACTGCGCCGCTCGCAAGCGGCTTCGTTCTTCGCCTTCTGCCGTCCGGCGAGAGCTGAACTCCAGCGGTCAGTTGCAGCTCTGCCCAACAGCGTGTTCTCAGTTCTGCGGGCAAGCACGCCCTCTTGCCTTGGCCCCGAGAGCAAAGTCCCGAGCGAGCACTCGACTCAGTGCAATGCACCCGGAAGGACGCTCTCGCTCGCCTTTCAAGGAGCGATTCCTAACAGCAGAAGCAGCAGAGGCACAAACTGCACGACGAGAAGGGACAACGTAGAACACGTCTCTGTCCTGGCACATTTTCGTGTGCGAAACTTCCCTCCGGGTCATCGGGCCTTGCGAAGCCCTGTGTACTGCGAGCGCTGCTACTCGCAGCTGAGAAGGACCGTGGAGCTAGCGGCGAATTCGGAGAGCTCTTCGCTGCACTGCGCCGCTCGCAAGCGGCTTCGTTCTTCGCCTTCTGCCGTCCGGCGAGAGCTGAACTCCAGCGGTCAGTTGCAGCTCTGCCCAACAGCGTGTTCTCAGTTCTGCGGGCAAGCACGCCCTCTTGCCTTGGCCCCGAGAGCAAAGCCCCGAGCGAGCACTCGACTCAGTGCAATGCACCCGGAAGGACGCTCTCGCTCGCCTTTCAAGGAGCGATTCCTAACAGCAGAAGCAGCAGAGGCACAAACTGCATGACGAGAAGGGACAACGTAGAACACGTCTCTGTCCTGGCACATTTTCGTGTGCGATACTTCCCTCCGGGTCTTCGGGCCTTGCGAAGCTCTGTGTACTGCGAGCGCTGCTACTCGCAGCTGAGAAGGACCGTGGAGCTAGCGGCGAATTCGGAGAGCTCTTCGCTGCACTGCGCCGCTCGCAAGCGGCTTCGTTCTTCGCCTTCTGCCGTCCGGCGAAAGCTGAACTCCAGCGGTCAGTTGCAGCTCTGCCCAACAGCGTGTTCTCAGTTCTGCGGGCAAGCACGCCCTCTTGCCTTGGCCCCGAGAGCAAAGTCCCGAGCGAGCACTCGACTCAGTGCAATGCACCCGGAAGGACGCTCTCGCTCGTCTTTCAAGGAGCGATTCCTAACAGCAGAAGCAGCAGAGGCACAAACTGCATGACGAGAGGGGACAACGTAGAACACGTCTCTGTCCTGGCACATTTTCGTGTGCGAAACTTCCCTCCGGGTCTCCGGGCCTCCGGGCCTTGCGAAGCCCTGTGTACTGCGAGCGCTGCTACTCGCAGCTGAGAAGGACCGTGGAGCTAGCGGCGAATTCGGAGAGCTCTTCGCTGCACTGCGCCGCTCGCAAGCGGCTTCGTTCTTCGCCTTCTGCCGTCCGGCGAGAGCTGAACTCCAGCGGTCAGTTGCAGCTCTGCCCAACAGCGTGTTCTCAGTTCTGCGGGCAAGCACGCCCTCTTGCCTTGGCCCCGAGAGCAAAGTCCCGAGCGAGCACTCGACTCAGTGCAATGCACCCGGAAGGACGCTCTCGCTCGCCTTTCAAGGAGCGATTCCTAACAGCAGAAGCAGCAGAGGCACAAACTGCATGACGAGAAGGGACAACGTAGAACACGTCTCTGTCCTGGCGCATTTTCGTGTGCGATACTTCCCTCCGGGTCTTCGGGCCTTGCGAAGCTCTGTGTACTGCGAGCGCTGCTACTCGCAGCTGAGAAGGACCGTGGAGCCAGCGGCGAATTCGGAGAGCTCTTCGCTGCACTGCGCCGCTCGCAAGCGGCTTCGTTCTTCGCCTTCTGCCGTCCGGCGAGAGCTGAACTCCAGCGGTCAGTTGCAGCTCTGCCCAACAGCGTGTTCTCAGTTCTGCGGGCAAGCACGCCCTCTTGCCTTGGCCCCGAGTGCAAAGCCCCGAGCGAGCACTCGACTCAGTGCAATGCACCCGGAAGGACGCTCTCGCTCGTCTTTCAAGGAGCGATTACCAACAGCAGAAGCAGCAGAGGCACAAACTGCATGAGGAGAGGGGACAACGTAGAACACGTCTCTGTCCTGGCACATTTTCGTGTGCGATACTTCCCTCCGGGTCTTCGGGCCTTGCGAAGCTCTGTGTACTGCGAGCGCTGCTACTCGCAGCTGAGAAGGACCGTGGAGCTAGCGGCGAATTCGGAGAGCTCTTCGCTGCACTGCGCCGCTCGCAAGCGGCTTCGTTCTTCGCCTTCTGCCGTCCGGCGAGAGCTGAACTCCAGCGGTCAGTTGCAGCTCTGCCCAACAGCGTGTTCTCAGTTCTGCGGGCAAGCACGCCCTCTTGCCTTGGCCCCGAGAGCAAAGCCCCGAGCGAGCACTCGACTCAGTGCAATGCACCCGGAAGGACGCTCTCGCTCGCCTTTCAAGGAGCGATTCCTAACAGCAGAAGCAGCAGAGGCACAAACTGCATGACGAGAAGGGACAACGTAGAACACGTCTCTGTCCTGGCACATTTTCGTGTGCGAAACTTCCCTCCGGGTCTCCGGGCCTCCGGGCCTTGCGAAGCCCTGTGTACTGCGAGCGCTGCTACTCGCAGCTGAGAAGGACCGTGGAGCTAGCGGCGAATTCGGAGAGCTCTTCGCTGCACTGCGCCGCTCGCAAGCGGCTTCGTTCTTCGCCTTCTGCCGTCCGGCGAGAGCTGAACTCCAGCGGTCAGTTGCAGCTCTGCCCAACAGCGTGTTCTCAGTTCTGCGGGCAAGCACGCCCTCTTGCCTTGGCCCCGAGAGCAAAGTCCCGAGCGAGCACTCGACTCAGTGCAATGCACCCGGAAGGACGCTCTCGCTCGCCTTTCAAGGAGCGATTCCTAACAGCAGAAGCAGCAGAGGCACAAACTGCATGACGAGAGGGGACAACGTAGAACACGTCTCTGTCCTGGCACATTTTCGTGTGCGAAACTTCCCTCCGGGTCTCCGGGCCTCCGGGCCTTGCGAAGCCCTGTGTACTGCGAGCGCTGCTACTCGCAGCTGAGAAGGACCGTGGAGCTAGCGGCGAATTCGGAGAGCTCTTCGCTGCACTGCGCCGCTCGCAAGCGGCTTCGTTCTTCGCCTTCTGCCGTCCGGCGAGAGCTGAACTCCAGCGGTCAGTTGCAGCTCTGCCCAACAGCGTGTTCTCAGTTCTGCGGGCAAGCACGCCCTCTTGCCTTGGCCCCGAGAGCAAAGTCCCGAGCGAGCACTCGACTCAGTGCAATGCACCCGGAAGGACGCTCTCGCTCGTCTTTCAAGGAGCGATTCCTAACAGCAGAAGCAGCAGAGGCACAAACTGCATGACGAGAAGGGACAACGTAGAACACGTCTCTGTCCTGGCGCATTTTCGTGTGCGATACTTCCCTCCGGGTCTTCGGGCCTTGCGAAGCTCTGTGTACTGCGAGCGCTGCTACTCGCAGCTGAGAAGGACCGTGGAGCCAGCGGCGAATTCGGAGAGCTCTTCGCTGCACTGCGCCGCTCGCAAGCGGCTTCGTTCTTCGCCTTCTGCCGTCCGGCGAGAGCTGAACTCCAGCGGTCAGTTGCAGCTCTGCCCAACAGCGTGTTCTCAGTTCTGCGGGCAAGCACGCCCTCTTGCCTTGGCCCCGAGTGCAAAGTCCCGAGCGAGCACTCGACTCAGTGCAATGCACCCGGAAGGACGCTCTCGCTCGTCTTTCAAGGAGCGATTCCTAACAGCAGAAGCAGCAGAGGCACAAACTGCACGAGGAGAGGGGACAACGTAGAACACGTCTCTGTCCTGGCGCATTTTCGTGTGCGATACTTCCCTCCGGGTCTTCGGGCCTTGCGAAGCTCTGTGTACTGCGAGCGCTGCTACTCGCAGCTGAGAAGGACCGTGGAGCTAGCGGCGAATTCGGAGAGCTCTTCGCTGCACTGCGCCGCTCGCAAGCGGCTTCGTTCTTCGCCTTCTGCCGTCCGGCGAGAGCTGAACTCCAGCGGTCAGTTGCAGCTCTGCCCAACAGCGTGTTCTCAGTTCTGCGGGCAAGCACGCCCTCTTGCCTTGGCCCCGAGAGCAAAGCCCCGAGCGAGCACTCGACTCAGTGCAATGCACCCGGAAGGACGCTCTCGCTCGCCTTTCAAGGAGCGATTCCTAACAGCAGAAGCAGCAGAGGCACAAACTGCATGACGAGAAGGGACAACGTAGAACACGTCTCTGTCCTGGCACATTTTCGTGTGCGAAACTTCCCTCCGGGTCTTCGGGCCTTGCGAAGCTCTGTGTACTGCGAGCGCTGCTACTCGCAGCTGAGAAGGACCGTGGAGCTAGCGGCGAATTCGGAGAGCTCTTCGCTGCACTGCGCCGCTCGCAAGCGGCTTCGTTCTTCGCCTTCTGCCGTCCGGCGAGAGCTGAACTCCAGCGGTCAGTTGCAGCTCTGCCCAACAGCGTGTTCTCAGTTCTGCGGGCAAGCACGCCCTCTTGCCTTGGCCCCGAGAGCAAAGCCCCGAGCGAGCACTCGACTCAGTGCAATGCACCCGGAAGGACGCTCTCGCTCGCCTTTCAAGGAGCGATTCCTAACAGCAGAAGCAGCAGAGGCACAAACTGCATGACGAGAAGGGACAACGTAGAACACGTCTCTGTCCTGGCACATTTTCGTGTGCGATACTTCCCTCCGGGTCTTCGGGCCTTGCGAAGCTCTGTGTACTGCGAGCGCTGCTACTCGCAGCTGAGAAGGACCGTGGAGCTAGCGGCGAATTCGGAGAGCTCTTCGCTGCACTGCGCCGCTCGCAAGCGGCTTCGTTCTTCGCCTTCTGCCGTCCGGCGAGAGCTGAACTCCAGCGGTCAGTTGCAGCTCTGCCCAACAGCGTGTTCTCAGTTCTGCGGGCAAGCACGCCCTCTTGCCTTGGCCCCGAGAGCAAAGCCCCGAGCGAGCACTCGACTCAGTGCAATGCACCCGGAAGGACGCTCTCGCTCGCCTTTCAAGGAGCGATTCCTAACAGCAGAAGCAGCAGAGGCACAAACTGCATGACGAGAAGGGACAACGTAGAACACGTCTCTGTCCTGGCACATTTTCGTGTGCGATACTTCCCTCCGGGTCTTCGGGCCTTGCGAAGCTCTGTGTACTGCGAGCGCTGCTACTCGCAGCTGAGAAGGACCGTGGAGCTAGCGGCGAATTCGGAGAGCTCTTCGCTGCACTGCGCCGCTCGCAAGCGGCTTCGTTCTTCGCCTTCTGCCGTCCGGCGAGAGCTGAACTCCAGCGGTCAGTTGCAGCTCTGCCCAACAGCGTGTTCTCAGTTCTGCGGGCAAGCACGCCCTCTTGCCTTGGCCCCGAGAGCAAAGTCCCGAGCGAGCACTCGACTCAGTGCAATGCACCCGGAAGGACGCTCTCGCTCGCCTTTCAAGGAGCGATTCCTAACAGCAGAAGCAGCAGAGGCACAAACTGCACGACGAGAAGGGACAACGTAGAACACGTCTCTGTCCTGGCACATTTTCGTGTGCGATACTTCCCTCCGGGTCTTCGGGCCTTGCGAAGCTCTGTGTACTGCGAGCGCTGCTACTCGCAGCTGAGAAGGACCGTGGAGCTAGCGGCGAATTCGGAGAGCTCTTCGCTGCACTGCGCCGCTCGCAAGCGGCTTCGTTCTTCGCCTTCTGCCGTCCGGCGAGAGCTGAACTCCAGCGGTCAGTTGCAGCTCTGCCCAACAGCGTGTTCTCAGTTCTGCGGGCAAGCACGCCCTCTTGCCTTGGCCCCGAGAGCAAAGTCCCGAGCGAGCACTCGACTCAGTGCAATGCACCCGGAAGGACGCTCTCGCTCGTCTTTCAAGGAGCGATTCCTAACAGCAGAAGCAGCAGAGGCACAAACTGCACGACGAGAAGGGACAACGTAGAACACGTCTCTGTCCTGGCGCATTTTCGTGTGCGAAACTTCCCTCCG
The DNA here is from genome assembly GCF_052056855.1 of Sturnus vulgaris. Classification (NCBI taxonomy): domain Eukaryota; kingdom Metazoa; phylum Chordata; class Aves; order Passeriformes; family Sturnidae; genus Sturnus; species Sturnus vulgaris. Next base: position 92,308 of record NW_028276466.1, on the reverse strand, counting down.
GGTCTTCGGGCCTTGCGAAGCCCTGTGTACTGCGAGCGCTGCTACTCGCAGCTGAGAAGGACCGTGGAGCTAGCGGCGAATTCGGAGAGCTCTTCGCTGCACTGCGCCGCTCGCAAGCGGCTTCGTTCTTCGCCTTCTGCCGTCCGGCGAGAGCTGAACTCCAGCGGTCAGTTGCAGCTCTGCCCAACAGCGTGTTCTCAGTTCTGCGGGCAAGCACGCCCTCTTGCCTTGGCCCCGAGAGCAAAGTCCCGAGCGAGCACTCGACTCAGTGCAATGCACCCGGAAGGACGCTCTCGCTCGCCTTTCAAGGAGCGATTCCTAACAGCAGAAGCAGCAGAGGCACAAACTGCACGACGAGAAGGGACAACGTAGAACACGTCTCTGTCCTGGCACATTTTCGTGTGCGAAACTTCCCTCCGGGTCATCGGGCCTTGCGAAGCCCTGTGTACTGCGAGCGCTGCTACTCGCAGCTGAGAAGGACCGTGGAGCTAGCGGCGAATTCGGAGAGCTTTTCGCTGCACTGCGCCGCTCGCAAGCGGCTTCGTTCTTCGCCTTCTGCCGTCCGGCGAGAGCTGAACTCCAGCGGTCAGTTGCAGCTCTGCCCAACAGCGTGTTCTCAGTTCTGCGGGCAAGCACGCCCTCTTGCCTTGGCCCCGAGAGCAAAGCCCCGAGCGAGCACTCGACTCAGTGCAATGCACCCGGAAGGACGCTCTCGCTCGCCTTTCAAGGAGCGATTCCTAACAGCAGAAGCAGCAGAGGCACAAACTGAATGACGAGAAGGGACAACGTAGAACACGTCTCTGTCCTGGCACATTTTCGTGTGCGATACTTCCCTCCGGGTCTTCGGGTCTTGCGAAGCCCTGTGTACTGCGAGCGCTGCTACTCGCAGCTGAGAAGGACCGTGGAGCTAGCGGCGAATTCGGAGAGCTCTACGCTGCACTGCGCCGCTCGCAAGCGGCTTCGTTCTTCGCCTTCTGCCGTCCGGCGAGAGCTGAACTCCAGCGGTCAGTTGCAGCTCTGCCCAACAGGGTGTTCTCAGTTCTGCGGGCAAGCACGCCCTCTTGCCTTGGCCCCGAGAGCAAAGTCCCGAGCGAGCACTCGACTCAGTGCAATGCACCCGGAAGGACGCTCTCGCTCGTCTTTCAAGGAGCGATTCCTAACAGCCGAAGCAGCAGAGGCACAAACTGCATGACGAGAGGGGACAACGTAGAACACGTCTCTGTCCTGGCACATTTTCGTGTGCGAAACTTCCCTCCGGGTCATCGGGCCTTGCGAAGCCCTGTGTACTGCGAGCGCTGCTACTCGCAGCTGAGAAGGACCGTGGAGCTAGCGGCGAATTCGGAGAGCTCTTCGCTGCACTGCGCCGCTCGCAAGCGGCTTCGTTCTTCGCCTTCTGCCGTCCGGCGAGAGCTGAACTCCAGCGGTCAGTTGCAGCTCTGCCCAACAGCGTGTTCTCAGTTCTGCGGGCAAGCACGCCCTCTTGCCTTGGCCCCGAGAGCAAAGCCCCGAGCGAGCACTCGACTCAGTGCAATGCACCCGGAAGGACGCTCTCGCTCGCCTTTCAAGGAGCGATTCCTAACAGCAGAAGCAGCAGAGGCACAAACTGCATGACGAGAAGGGACAACGTAGAACACGTCTCTGTCCTGGCACATTTTCGTGTGCGAAACTTCCCTCCGGGTCTCCGGGCCTCCGGGCCTTGCGAAGCCCTGTGTACTGCGAGCGCTGCTACTCGCAGCTGAGAAGGACCGTGGAGCTAGCGGCGAATTCGGAGAGCTCTTCGCTGCACTGCGCCGCTCGCAAGCGGCTTCGTTCTTCGCCTTCTGCCGTCCGGCGAGAGCTGAACTCCAGCGGTCAGTTGCAGCTCTGCCAAACAGCGTGTTCTCAGTTCTGCGGGCAAGCACGCCCTCTTGCCTTGGCCCCGAGAGCAAAGCCCCGAGCGAGCACTCGACTCAGTGCAATGCACCCGGAAGGACGCTCTCGCTCGCCTTTCAAGGAGCGATTCCTAACAGCAGAAGCAGCAGAGGCACAAACTGCATGACGAGAAGGGACAACGTAGAACACGTCTCTGTCCTGGCACATTTTCGTGTGCGATACTTCCCTCCGGGTCTTCGGGCCTTGCGAAGCTGTGTGTACTGCGAGCGCTGCTACTCGCAGCTGAGAAGGACCGTGGAGCCAGCGGCGAATTCGGAGAGCTCTTCGCTGCACTGCGCCGCTCGCAAGCGGCTTCCTTCTTCGCCTTCTGCCGTCCGGCGAGAGCTGAACTCCAGCGGTCAGTTGCAGCTCTGCCCAACAGCGTGTTCTCAGTTCTGCGGGCAAGCACGCCCTCTTGCCTTGGCCCCGAGAGCAAAGTCCCGAGCGAGCACTCGACTCAGTGCAATGCACCCGGAAGGACGCTCTCGCTCGTCTTTCAAGGAGCGATTCCTAACAGCAGAAGCAGCAGAGGCACAAACTGCATGACGAGAAGGGACAACGTAGAACACGTCTCTGTCCTGGCGCATTTTCGTGTGCGATACTTCCCTCCGGGTCTTCGGGCCTTGCGAAGCTCTGTGTACTGCGAGCGCTGCTACTCGCAGCTGAGAAGGACCGTGGAGCCAGCGGCGAATTCGGAGAGCTCTTCGCTGCACTGCGCCGCTCGCAAGCGGCTTCGTTCCTCGCCTTCTGCCGTCCGGCGAGAGCTGAACTCCAGCGGTCAGTTGCAGCTCTGCCCAACAGCGTGTTCTCAGTTCTGCGGGCAAGCACGCCCTCTTGCCTTGGCCCCGAGAGCAAAGCCCCGAGCGAGCACTCGACTCAGTGCAATGCACCCGGAAGGACGCTCTCGCTCGCCTTTCAAGGAGCGATTCCTAACAGCAGAAGCAGCAGAGGCACAAACTGCATGACGAGAAGGGACAACGTAGAACACGTCTCTGTCCTGGCACATTTTCGTGTGCGATACTTCCCTCCGGGTCTTCGGGCCTTGCGAAGCTCTGTGTACTGCGAGCGCTGCTACTCGCAGCTGAGAAGGACCGTGGAGCTAGCGGCGAATTCGGAGAGCTCTTCGCTGCACTGCGCCGCTCGCAAGCGGCTTCGTTCTTCGCCTTCTGCCGTCCGGCGAGAGCTGAACTCCAGCGGTCAGTTGCAGCTCTGCCCAACAGCGTGTTCTCAGTTCTGCGGGCAAGCACGCCCTCTTGCCTTGGCCCCGAGAGCAAAGTCCCGAGCGAGCACTCGACTCAGTGCAATGCACCCGGAAGGACGCTCTCGCTCGCCTTTCAAGGAGCGATTCCTAACAGCAGAAGCAGCAGAGGCACAAACTGCATGACGAGAAGGGACAACGTAGAACACGTCTCTGTCCTGGCGCATTTTCGTGTGCGATACTTCCCTCCGGGTCTCCGGGCCTTGCGAAGCTCTGTGTACTGCGAGCGCTGCTACTCGCAGCTGAGAAGGACCGTGGAGCTAGCGGCGAATTCGGAGAGCTCTTCGCTGCACTGCGCCGCTCGCAAGCGGCTTCGTTCTTCGCCTTCTGCCGTCCGGCGAGAGCTGAACTCCAGCGGTCAGTTGCAGCTCTGCCCAACAGCGTGTTCTCAGTTCTGCGGGCAAGCACGCCCTCTTGCCTTGGCCCCGAGAGCAAAGTCCCGAGCGAGCACTCGACTCAGTGCAATGCACCCGGAAGGACGCTCTCGCTCGTCTTTCAAGGAGCGATTCCTAACAGCAGAAGCAGCAGAGGCACAAACTGCATGACGAGAAGGGACAACGTAGAACACGTCTCTGTCCTGGCACATTTTCGTGTGCGAAACTTCCCTCCGGGTCTCCGGGCCTTGCGAAGCCCTGTGTACTGCGAGCGCTGCTACTCGCAGCTGAGAAGGACCGTGGAGCTAGCGGCGAATTCGGAGAGCTCTTCGCTGCACTGCGCCGCTCGCAAGCGGCTTCGTTCTTCGCCTTCTGCCGTCCGGCGAGAGCTGAACTCCAGCGGTCAGTTGCAGCTCTGCCCAACAGCGTGTTCTCAGTTCTGCGGGCAAGCACGCCCTCTTGCCTTGGCCCCGAGAGCAAAGTCCCGAGCGAGCACTCGACTCAGTGCAATGCACCCGGAAGGACGCTCTCGCTCGCCTTTCAAGGAGCGATTCCTAACAGCAGAAGCAGCAGAGGCACAAACTGCATGACGAGAGGGGACAACGTAGAACACGTCTCTGTCCTGGCACATTTTCGTGTGCGAAACTTCCCTCCGGGTCTCCGGGCCTCCGGGCCTTGCGAAGCCCTGTGTACTGCGAGCGCTGCTACTCGCAGCTGAGAAGGACCGTGGAGCTAGCGGCGAATTCGGAGAGCTCTTCGCTGCACTGCGCCGCTCGCAAGCGGCTTCGTTCTTCGCCTTCTGCCGTCCGGCGAGAGCTGAACTCCAGCGGTCAGTTGCAGCTCTGCCCAACAGCGTGTTCTCAGTTCTGCGGGCAAGCACGCCCTCTTGCCTTGGCCCCGAGAGCAAAGTCCCGAGCGAGCACTCGACTCAGTGCAATGCACCCGGAAGGACGCTCTCGCTCGCCTTTCAAGGAGCGATTCCTAACAGCAGAAGCAGCAGAGGCACAAACTGCATGACGAGAAGGGACAACGTAGAACACGTCTCTGTCCTGGCGCATTTTCGTGTGCGATACTTCCCTCCGGGTCTTCGGGCCTTGCGAAGCTCTGTGTACTGCGAGCGCTGCTACTCGCAGCTGAGAAGGACCGTGGAGCCAGCGGCGAATTCGGAGAGCTCTTCGCTGCACTGCGCCGCTCGCAAGCGGCTTCGTTCTTCGCCTTCTGCCGTCCGGCGAGAGCTGAACTCCAGCGGTCAGTTGCAGCTCTGCCCAACAGCGTGTTCTCAGTTCTGCGGGCAAGCACGCCCTCTTGCCTTGGCCCCGAGTGCAAAGTCCCGAGCGAGCACTCGACTCAGTGCAATGCACCCGGAAGGACGCTCTCGCTCGTCTTTCAAGGAGCGATTCCTAACAGCAGAAGCAGCAGAGGCACAAACTGCATGAGGAGAGGGGACAACGTAGAACACGTCTCTGTCCTGGCACATTTTCGTGTGCGATACTTCCCTCCGGGTCTTCGGGCCTTGCGAAGCTCTGTGTACTGCGAGCGCTGCTACTCGCAGCTGAGAAGGACCGTGGAGCTAGCGGCGAATTCGGAGAGCTCTTCGCTGCACTGCGCCGCTCGCAAGCGGCTTCGTTCTTCGCCTTCTGCCGTCCGGCGAGAGCTGAACTCCAGCGGTCAGTTGCAGCTCTGCCCAACAGCGTGTTCTCAGTTCTGCGGGCAAGCACGCCCTCTTGCCTTGGCCCCGAGAGCAAAGCCCCGAGCGAGCACTCGACTCAGTGCAATGCACCCGGAAGGACGCTCTCGCTCGCCTTTCAAGGAGCGATTCCTAACAGCAGAAGCAGCAGAGGCACAAACTGCATGACGAGAAGGGACAACGTAGAACACGTCTCTGTCCTGGCGCATTTTCGTGTGCGATACTTCCCTCCGGGTCTTCGGGCCTTGCGAAGCTCTGTGTACTGCGAGCGCTGCTACTCGCAGCTGAGAAGGACCGTGGAGCTAGCGGCGAATTCGGAGAGCTCTTCGCTGCACTGCGCCGCTCGCAAGCGGCTTCGTTCTTCGCCTTCTGCCGTCCGGCGAGAGCTGAACTCCAGCGGTCAGTTGCAGCTCTGCCCAACAGCGTGTTCTCAGTTCTGCGGGCAAGCACGCCCTCTTGCCTTGGCCCCGAGAGCAAAGCCCCGAGCCAGCACTCGACTCAGTGCAATGCACCCGGAAGGACGCTCTCGCTCGTCTTTCAAGGAGCGATTCCTAACAGCAGAAGCAGCAGAGGCACAAACTGCATGACGAGAAGGGACAACGTAGAACACGTCTCTGTCCTGGCACATTTTCGTGTGCGAAACTTCCCTCCGGGTCTTCGGGCCTTGCGAAGCTCTGTGTACTGCGAGCGCTGCTACTCGCAGCTGAGAAGGACCGTGGAGCTAGCGGCGAATTCGGAGAGCTCTTCGCTGCACTGCGCCGCTCGCAAGCGGCTTCGTTCTTCGCCTTCTGCCGTCCGGCGAGAGCTGAACTCCAGCGGTCAGTTGCAGCTCTGCCCAACAGCGTGTTCTCAGTTCTGCGGGCAAGCACGCCCTCTTGCCTTGGCCCCGAGAGCAAAGTCCCGAGCGAGCACTCGACTCAGTGCAATGCACCCGGAAGGACGCTCTCGCTCGCCTTTCAAGGAGCGATTCCTAACAGCAGAAGCAGCAGAGGCACAAACTGCATGACGAGAGGGGACAACGTAGAACACGTCTCTGTCCTGGCACATTTTCGTGTGCGAAACTTCCCTCCGGGTCTCCGGGCCTCCGGGCCTTGCGAAGCCCTGTGTACTGCGAGCGCTGCTACTCGCAGCTGAGAAGGACCGTGGAGCTAGCGGCGAATTCGGAGAGCTCTTCGCTGCACTGCGCCGCTCGCAAGCGGCTTCGTTCTTCGCCTTCTGCCGTCCGGCGAGAGCTGAACTCCAGCGGTCAGTTGCAGCTCTGCCCAACAGCGTGTTCTCAGTTCTGCGGGCAAGCACGCCCTCTTGCCTTGGCCCCGAGAGCAAAGCCCCGAGCGAGCACTCGACTCAGTGCAATGCACCCGGAAGGACGCTCTCGCTCGCCTTTCAAGGAGCGATTCCTAACAGCAGAAGCAGCAGAGGCACAAACTGCATGACGAGAAGGGACAACGTAGAACACGTCTCTGTCCTGGCGCATTTTCGTGTGCGATACTTCCCTCCGGGTCTTCGGGCCTTGCGAAGCTCTGTGTACTGCGAGCGCTGCTACTCGCAGCTGAGAAGGACCGTGGAGCCAGCGGCGAATTCGGAGTGCTCTTCGCTGCACTGCGCCGCTCGCAAGCGGCTTCGTTCTTCGCCTTCTGCCGTCCGGCGAGAGCTGAACTCCAGCGGTCAGTTGCAGCTCTGCCCAACAGCGTGTTCTCAGTTCTGCGGGCAAGCACGCCCTCTTGCCTTGGCCCCGAGTGCAAAGTCCCGAGCGAGCACTCGACTCAGTGCAATGCACCCGGAAGGACGCTCTCGCTCGTCTTTCAAGGAGCGATTCCTAACAGCAGAAGCAGCAGAGGCACAAACTGCATGAGGAGAGGGGACAACGTAGAACACGTCTCTGTCCTGGCACATTTTCGTGTGCGATACTTCCCTCCGGGTCTTCGGGCCTTGCGAAGCTCTGTGTACTGCGAGCGCTGCTACTCGCAGCTGAGAAGGACCGTGGAGCTAGCGGCGAATTCGGAGAGCTCTTCGCTGCACTGCGCCGCTCGCAAGCGGCTTCGTTCTTCGCCTTCTGCCGTCCGGCGAGAGCTGAACTCCAGCGGTCAGTTGCAGCTCTGCCCAACAGCGTGTTCTCAGTTCTGCGGGCAAGCACGCCCTCTTGCCTTGGCCCCGAGAGCAAAGCCCCGAGCGAGCACTCGACTCAGTGCAATGCACCCGGAAGGACGCTCTCGCTCGCCTTTCAAGGAGCGATTCCTAACAGCAGAAGCAGCAGAGGCACAAACTGCATGACGAGAAGGGACAACGTAGAACACGTCTCTGTCCTGGCACATTTTCGTGTGCGATACTTCCCTCCGGGTCTTCGGGCCTTGCGAAGCTCTGTGTACTGCGAGCGCTGCTACTCGCAGCTGAGAAGGACCGTGGAGCTAGCGGCGAATTCGGAGAGCTCTTCGCTGCACTGCGCCGCTCGCAAGCGGCTTCCTTCTTCGCCTTCTGCCGTCCGGCGAGAGCTGAACTCCAGCGGTCAGTTGCAGCTCTGCCCAACAGCGTGTTCTCAGTTCTGCGGGCAAGCACGCCCTCTTGCCTTGGCCCCGAGAGCAAAGTCCCGAGCGAGCACTCGACTCAGTGCAATGCACCCGGAAGGACGCTCTCGCTCGTCTTTCAAGGAGCGATTCCTAACAGCAGAAGCAGCAGAGGCACAAACTGCATGACGAGAAGGGACAACGTAGAACACGTCTCTGTCCTGGCACATTTTCGTGTGCGAAACTTCCCTCCGGGTCTCCGGGCCTTGCGAAGCCCTGTGTACTGCGAGCGCTGCTACTCGCAGCTGAGAAGGACCGTGGAGCTAGCGGCGAATTCGGAGAGCTCTTCGCTGCACTGCGCCGCTCGCAAGCGGCTTCGTTCTTCGCCTTCTGCCGTCCGGCGAGAGCTGAACTCCAGCGGTCAGTTGCAGCTCTGCCCAACAGCGTGTTCTCAGTTCTGCGGGCAAGCACGCCCTCTTGCCTTGGCCCCGAGAGCAAAGCCCCGAGCGAGCACTCGACTCAGTGCAATGCACCCGGAAGGACGCTCTCGCTCGCCTTTCAAGGAGCGATTCCTAACAGCAGAAGCAGCAGAGGCACAAACTGCATGACGAGAAGGGACAACGTAGAACACGTCTCTGTCCTGGCACATTTTCGTGTGCGATACTTCCCTCCGGGTCTTCGGGCCTTGCGAAGCTCTGTGTACTGCGAGCGCTGCTACTCGCAGCTGAGAAGGACCGTGGAGCTAGCGGCGAATTCGGAGAGCTCTTCGCTGCACTGCGCCGCTCGCAAGCGGCTTCGTTCTTCGCCTTCTGCCGTCCGGCGAGAGCTGAACTCCAGCGGTCAGTTGCAGCTCTGCCCAACAGGGTGTTCTCAGTTCTGCGGGCAAGCACGCCCTCTTGCCTTGGCCCCGAGAGCAAAGTCCCGAGCGAGCACTCGACTCAGTGCAATGCACCCGGAAGGACGCTCTCGCTCGCCTTTCAAGGAGCGATTCCTAACAGCAGAAGCAGCAGAGGCACAAACTGCATGACGAGAAGGGACAACGTAGAACACGTCTCTGTCCTGGCGCATTTTCGTGTGCGATACTTCCCTCCGGGTCTTCGGGCCTTGCGAAGCTCTGTGTACTGCGAGCGCTGCTACTCGCAGCTGAGAAGGACCGTGGAGCTAGCGGCGAATTCGGAGAGCTCTTCGCTGCACTGCGCCGCTCGCAAGCGGCTTCGTTCTTCGCCTTCTGCCGTCCGGCGAGAGCTGAACTCCAGCGGTCAGTTGCAGCTCTGCCCAACAGCGTGTTCTCAGTTCTGCGGGCAAGCACGCCCTCTTGCCTTGGCCCCGAGAGCAAAGTCCCGAGCGAGCACTCGACTCAGTGCAATGCACCCGGAAGGACGCTCTCGCTCGCCTTTCAAGGAGCGATTCCTAACAGCAGAAGCAGCAGAGGCACAAACTGCATGACGAGAAGGGACAACGTAGAACACGTCTCTGTCCTGGCGCATTTTCGTGTGCGATACTTCCCTCCGGGTCTTCGGGCCTTGCGAAGCTCTGTGTACTGCGAGCGCTGCTACTCGCAGCTGAGAAGGACCGTGGAGCTAGCGGCGAATTCGGAGAGCTCTTCGCTGCACTGCGCCGCTCGCAAGCGGCTTCGTTCTTCGCCTTCTGCCGTCCGGCGAGAGCTGAACTCCAGCGGTCAGTTGCAGCTCTGCCCAACAGCGTGTTCTCAGTTCTGCGGGCAAGCACGCCCTCTTGCCTTGGCCCCGAGAGCAAAGCCCCGAGCGAGCACTCGACTCAGTGCAATGCACCCGGAAGGACGCTCTCGCTCGCCTTTCAAGGAGCGATTCCTAACAGCAGAAGCAGCAGAGGCACAAACTGCATGACGAGAAGGGACAACGTAGAACACGTCTCTGTCCTGGCACATTTTCGTGTGCGAAACTTCCCTCCGGGTCTCCGGGCCTCCGGGCCTTGCGAAGCCCTGTGTACTGCGAGCGCTGCTACTCGCAGCTGAGAAGGACCGTGGAGCTAGCGGCGAATTCGGAGAGCTCTTCGCTGCACTGCGCCGCTCGCAAGCGGCTTCGTTCTTCGCCTTCTGCCGTCCGGCGAGAGCTGAACTCCAGCGGTCAGTTGCAGCTCTGCCCAACAGCGTGTTCTCAGTTCTGCGGGCAAGCACGCCCTCTTGCCTTGGCCCCGAGAGCAAAGCCCCGAGCGAGCACTCGACTCAGTGCAATGCACCCGGAAGGACGCTCTCGCTCGCCTTTCAAGGAGCGATTCCTAACAGCAGAAGCAGCAGAGGCACAAACTGCATGACGAGAAGGGACAACGTAGAACACGTCTCTGTCCTGGCACATTTTCGTGTGCGAAACTTCCCTCCGGGTCTCCGGGCCTCCGGGCCTTGCGAAGCCCTGTGTACTGCGAGCGCTGCTACTCGCAGCTGAGAAGGACCGTGGAGCTAGCGGCGAATTCGGAGAGCTCTTCGCTGCACTGCGCCGCTCGCAAGCGGCTTCGTTCTTCGCCTTCTGCCGTCCGGCGAGAGCTGAACTCCAGCGGTCAGTTGCAGCTCTGCCCAACAGCGTGTTCTCAGTTCTGCGGGCAAGCACGCCCTCTTGCCTTGGCCCCGAGAGCAAAGCCCCGAGCGAGCACTCGACTCAGTGCAATGCACCCGGAAGGACGCTCTCGCTCGCCTTTCAAGGAGCGATTCCTAACAGCAGAAGCAGCAGAGGCACAAACTGCATGACGAGAAGGGACAACGTAGAACACGTCTCTGTCCTGGCACATTTTCGTGTGCGATACTTCCCTCCGGCTCTTCGGGCCTTGCGAAGCTCTGTGTACTGCGAGCGCTGCTACTCGCAGCTGAGAAGGACCGTGGAGCTAGCGGCGAATTCGGAGAGCTCTTCGCTGCACTGCGCCGCTCGCAAGCGGCTTCGTTCTTCGCCTTCTGCCGTCCGGCGAGAGCTGAACTCCAGCGGTCAGTTGCAGCTCTGCCCAACAGCGTGTTCTCAGTTCTGCGGGCAAGCACGCCCTCTTGCCTTGGCCCCGAGAGCAAAGTCCCGAGCGAGCACTCGACTCAGTGCAATGCACCCGGAAGGACGCTCTCGCTCGCCTTTCAAGGAGCGATTCCTAACAGCAGAAGCAGCAGAGGCACAAACTGCATGACGAGAGGGGACAACGTAGAACACGTCTCTGTCCTGGCACATTTTCGTGTGCGATACTTCCCTCCGGGTCTTCGGGCCTTGCGAAGCTCTGTGTACTGCGAGCGCTGCTACTCGCAGCTGAGAAGGACCGTGGAGCTAGCGGCGAATTCGGAGAGCTCTTCGCTGCACTGCGCCGCTCGCAAGCGGCTTCGTTCTTCGCCTTCTGCCGTCCGGCGAGAGCTGAACTCCAGCGGTCAGTTGCAGCTCTGCCCAACAGCGTGTTCTCAGTTCTGCGGGCAAGCACGCCCTCTTGCCTTGGCCCCGAGAGCAAAGCCCCGAGCGAGCACTCGACTCAGTGCAATGCACCCGGAAGGACGCTCTCGCTCGCCTTTCAAGGAGCGATTCCTAACAGCAGAAGCAGCAGAGGCACAAACTGCATGACGAGAAGGGACAACGTAGAACACGTCTCTGTCCTGGCACATTTTCGTGTGCGATACTTCCCTCCGGGTCTTCGGGCCTTGCGAAGCCCTGTGTACTGCGAGCGCTGCTACTCGCAGCTGAGAAGGACCGTGGAGCTAGCGGCGAATTCGGAGAGCTCTTCGCTGCACTGCGCCGCTCGCAAGCGGCTTCGTTCTTCGCCTTCTGCCGTCCGGCGAGAGCTGAACTCCAGCGGTCAGTTGCAGCTCTGCCCAACAGCGTGTTCTCAGTTCTGCGGGCAAGCACGCCCTCTTGCCTTGGCCCCGAGAGCAAAGCCCCGAGCGAGCACTCGACTCAGTGCAATGCACCCGGAAGGACGCTCTCGCTCGTCTTTCAAGGAGCGATTCCTAACAGCAGAAGCAGCAGAGGCACAAACTGCATGACGAGAAGGGACAACGTAGAACACGTCTCTGTCCTGGCACATTTTCGTGTGCGAAACTTCCCTCCGGGTCTCCGGGCCTCCGGGCCTTGCGAAGCCCTGTGTACTGCGAGCGCTGCTACTCGCAGCTGAGAAGGACCGTGGAGCTAGCGGCGAATTCGGAGAGCTCTTCGCTGCACTGCGCCGCTCGCAAGCGGCTTCCTTCTTCGCCTTCTGCCGTCCGGCGAGAGCTGAACTCCAGCGGTCAGTTGCAGCTCTGCCCAACAGCGTGTTCTCAGTTCTGCGGGCAAGCACGCCCTCTTGCCTTGGCCCCGAGAGCAAAGCCCCGAGCGAGCACTCGACTCAGTGCAATGCACCCAGAAGGACGCTCTCGCTCGCCTTTCAAGGAGCGATTCCTAACAGCAGAAGCAGCAGAGGCACAAACTGCATGACGAGAAGGGACAACGTAGAACACGTCTCTGTCCTGGCACATTTTCGTGTGCGATACTTCCCTCCGGCTCTTCGGGCCTTGCGAAGCTCTGTGTACTGCGAGCGCTGCTACTCGCAGCTGAGAAGGACCGTGGAGCTAGCGGCGAATTCGGAGAGCTCTTCGCTGCACTGCGCCGCTCGCAAGCGGCTTCGTTCTTCGCCTTCTGCCGTCCGGCGAGAGCTGAACTCCAGCGGTCAGTTGCAGCTCTGCCCAACAGCGTGTTCTCAGTTCTGCGGGCAAGCACGCCCTCTTGCCTTGGCCCCGAGAGCAAAGTCCCGAGCGAGCACTCGACTCAGTGCAATGCACCCGGAAGGACGCTCTCGCTCGCCTTTCAAGGAGCGATTCCTAACAGCAGAAGCAGCAGAGGCACAAACTGCATGACGAGAGGGGACAACGTAGAACACGTCTCTGTCCTGGCACATTTTCGTGTGCGATACTTCCCTCCGGGTCTTCGGGCCTTGCGAAGCTCTGTGTACTGCGAGCGCTGCTACTCGCAGCTGAGAAGGACCGTGGAGCTAGCGGCGAATTCGGAGAGCTCTTCGCTGCACTGCGCCGCTCGCAAGCGGCTTCGTTCTTCGCCTTCTGCCGTCCGGCGAGAGCTGAACTCCAGCGGTCAGTTGCAGCTCTGCCCAACAGCGTGTTCTCAGTTCTGCGGGCAAGCACGCCCTCTTGCCTTGGCCCCGAGAGCAAAGCCCCGAGCGAGCACTCGACTCAGTGCAATGCACCCGGAAGGACGCTCTCGCTCGCCTTTCAAGGAGCGATTCCTAACAGCAGAAGCAGCAGAGGCACAAACTGCATGACGAGAAGGGACAACGTAGAACACGTCTCTGTCCTGGCACATTTTCGTGTGCGATACTTCCCTCCGGGTCTTCGGGCCTTGCGAAGCCCTGTGTACTGCGAGCGCTGCTACTCGCAGCTGAGAAGGACCGTGGAGCTAGCGGCGAATTCGGAGAGCTCTTCGCTGCACTGCGCCGCTCGCAAGCGGCTTCGTTCTTCGCCTTCTGCCGTCCGGCGAGAGCTGAACTCCAGCGGTCAGTTGCAGCTCTGCCCAACAGCGTGTTCTCAGTTCTGCGGGCAAGCACGCCCTCTTGCCTTGGCCCCGAGAGCAAAGCCCCGAGCGAGCACTCGACTCAGTGCAATGCACCCGGAAGGACGCTCTCGCTCGCCTTTCAAGGAGCGATTCCTAACAGCAGAAGCAGCAGAGGCACAAACTGCATGACGAGAAGGGACAACGTAGAACACGTCTCTGTCCTGGCACATTTTCGTGTGCGAAACTTCCCTCCGGGTCTCCGGGCCTCCGGGCCTTGCGAAGCCCTGTGTACTGCGAGCGCTGCTACTCGCAGCTGAGAAGGACCGTGGAGCTAGCGGCGAATTCGGAGAGCTCTTCGCTGCACTGCGCCGCTCGCAAGCGGCTTCCTTCTTCGCCTTCTGCCGTCCGGCGAGAGCTGAACTCCAGCGGTCAGTTGCAGCTCTGCCCAACAGCGTGTTCTCAGTTCTGCGGGCAAGCACGCCCTCTTGCCTTGGCCCCGAGAGCAAAGCCCCGAGCGAGCACTCGACTCAGTGCAATGCACCCAGAAGGACGCTCTCGCTCGCCTTTCAAGGAGCGATTCCTAACAGCAGAAGCAGCAGAGGCACAAACTGCATGACGAGAAGGGACAACGTAGAACACGTCTCTGTCCTGGCACATTTTCGTGTGCGATACTTCCCTCCGGCTCTTCGGGCCTTGCGAAGCTCTGTGTACTGCGAGCGCTGCTACTCGCAGCTGAGAAGGACCGTGGAGCTAGCGGCGAATTCGGAGAGCTCTTCGCTGCACTGCGCCGCTCGCAAGCGGCTTCGTTCTTCGCCTTCTGCCGTCCGGCGAGAGCTGAACTCCAGCGGTCAGTTGCAGCTCTGCCCAACAGCGTGTTCTCAGTTCTGCGGGCAAGCACGCCCTCTTGCCTTGGCCCCGAGAGCAAAGTCCCGAGCGAGCACTCGACTCAGTGCAATGCACCCGGAAGGACGCTCTCGCTCGCCTTTCAAGGAGCGATTCCTAACAGCAGAAGCAGCAGAGGCACAAACTGCATGACGAGAAGGGACAACGTAGAACACGTCTCTGTCCTGGCACATTTTCGTGTGCGATACTTCCCTCCGGGTCTTCGGGCCTTGCGAAGCCCTGTGTACTGCGAGCGCTGCTACTCGCAGCTGAGAAGGACCGTGGAGCTAGCGGCGAATTCGGAGAGCTCTTCGCTGCACTGCGCCGCTCGCAAGCGGCTTCGTTCTTCGCCTTCTGCCGTCCGGCGAGAGCTGAACTCCAGCGGTCAGTTGCAGCTCTGCCCAACAGCGTGTTCTCAGTTCTGCGGGCAAGCACGCCCTCTTGCCTTGGCCCCGAGAGCAAAGCCCCGAGCGAGCACTCGACTCAGTGCAATGCACCCGGAAGGACGCTCTCGCTCGCCTTTCAAGGAGCGATTCCTAACAGCAGAAGCAGCAGAGGCACAAACTGCATGACGAGAAGGGACAACGTAGAACACGTCTCTGTCCTGGCACATTTTCGTGTGCGAAACTTCCCTCCGGGTCTCCGGGCCTCCGGGCCTTGCGAAGCCCTGTGTACTGCGAGCGCTGCTACTCGCAGCTGAGAAGGACCGTGGAGCTAGCGGCGAATTCGGAGAGCTCTTCGCTGCACTGCGCCGCTCGCAAGCGGCTTCGTTCTTCGCCTTCTGCCGTCCGGCGAGAGCTGAACTCCAGCGGTCAGTTGCAGCTCTGCCCAACAGCGTGTTCTCAGTTCTGCGGGCAAGCACGCCCTCTTGCCTTGGCCCCGAGAGCAAAGCCCCGAGCGAGCACTCGACTCAGTGCAATGCACCCGGAAGGACGCTCTCGCTCGCCTTTCAAGGAGCGATTCCTAACAGCAGAAGCAGCAGAGGCACAAACTGCATGACGAGAAGGGACAACGTAGAACACGTCTCTGTCCTGGCACATTTTCGTGTGCGATACTTCCCTCCGGGTCTTCGGGCCTTGCGAAGCTCTGTGTACTGCGAGCGCTGCTACTCGCAGCTGAGAAGGACCGTGGAGCTAGCGGCGAATTCGGAGAGCTCTTCGCTGCACTGCGCCGCTCGCAAGCGGCTTCCTTCTTCGCCTTCTGCCGTCCGGCGAGAGCTGAACTCCAGCGGTCAGTTGCAGCTCTGCCCAACAGCGTGTTCTCAGTTCTGCGGGCAAGCACGCCCTCTTGCCTTGGCCCCGAGAGCAAAGTCCCGAGCGAGCACTCGACTCAGTGCAATGCACCCGGAAGGACGCTCTCGCTCGTCTTTCAAGGAGCGATTCCTAACAGCAGAAGCAGCAGAGGCACAAACTGCATGACGAGAAGGGACAACGTAGAACACGTCTCTGTCCTGGCACATTTTCGTGTGCGAAACTTCCCTCCGGGTCTCCGGGCCTTGCGAAGCCCTGTGTACTGCGAGCGCTGCTACTCGCAGCTGAGAAGGACCGTGGAGCTAGCGGCGAATTCGGAGAGCTCTTCGCTGCACTGCGCCGCTCGCAAGCGGCTTCGTTCTTCGCCTTCTGCCGTCCGGCGAGAGCTGAACTCCAGCGGTCAGTTGCAGCTCTGCCCAACAGCGTGTTCTCAGTTCTGCGGGCAAGCACGCCCTCTTGCCTTGGCCCCGAGAGCAAAGTCCCGAGCGAGCACTCGACTCAGTGCAATGCACCCGGAAGGACGCTCTCGCTCGCCTTTCAAGGAGCGATTCCTAACAGCAGAAGCAGCAGAGGCACAAACTGCACGACGAGAAGGGACAACGTAGAACACGTCTCTGTCCTGGCACATTTTCGTGTGCGAAACTTCCCTCCGGGTCATCGGGCCTTGCGAAGCCCTGTGTACTGCGAGCGCTGCTACTCGCAGCTGAGAAGGACCGTGGAGCTAGCGGCGAATTCGGAGAGCTCTTCGCTGCACTGCGCCGCTCGCAAGCGGCTTCGTTCTTCGCCTTCTGCCGTCCGGCGAGAGCTGAACTCCAGCGGTCAGTTGCAGCTCTGCCCAACAGCGTGTTCTCAGTTCTGCGGGCAAGCACGCCCTCTTGCCTTGGCCCCGAGAGCAAAGCCCCGAGCGAGCACTCGACTCAGTGCAATGCACCCGGAAGGACGCTCTCGCTCGCCTTTCAAGGAGCGATTCCTAACAGCAGAAGCAGCAGAGGCACAAACTGCATGACGAGAAGGGACAACGTAGAACACGTCTCTGTCCTGGCACATTTTCGTGTGCGAAACTTCCCTCCGGGTCTCCGGGCCTCCGGGCCTTGCGAAGCCCTGTGTACTGCGAGCGCTGCTACTCGCAGCTGAGAAGGACCGTGGAGCTAGCGGCGAATTCGGAGAGCTCTTCGCTGCACTGCGCCGCTCGCAAGCGGCTTCGTTCTTCGCCTTCTGCCGTCCGGCGAGAGCTGAACTCCAGCGGTCAGTTGCAGCTCTGCCAAACAGCGTGTTCTCAGTTCTGCGGGCAAGCACGCCCTCTTGCCTTGGCCCCGAGAGCAAAGCCCCGAGCGAGCACTCGACTCAGTGCAATGCACCCGGAAGGACGCTCTCGCTCGCCTTTCAAGGAGCGATTCCTAACAGCAGAAGCAGCAGAGGCACAAACTGCATGACGAGAAGGGACAACGTAGAACACGTCTCTGTCCTGGCACATTTTCGTGTGCGATACTTCCCTCCGGGTCTTCGGGCCTTGCGAAGCTCTGTGTACTGCGAGCGCTGCTACTCGCAGCTGAGAAGGACCGTGGAGCCAGCGGCGAATTCGGAGAGCTCTTCGCTGCACTGCGCCGCTCGCAAGCGGCTTCCTTCTTCGCCTTCTGCCGTCCGGCGAGAGCTGAACTCCAGCGGTCAGTTGCAGCTCTGCCCAACAGCGTGTTCTCAGTTCTGCGGGCAAGCACGCCCTCTTGCCTTGGCCCCGAGAGCAAAGTCCCGAGCGAGCACTCGACTCAGTGCAATGCACCCGGAAGGACGCTCTCGCTCGTCTTTCAAGGAGCGATTCCTAACAGCAGAAGCAGCAGAGGCACAAACTGCATGACGAGAAGGGACAACGTAGAACACGTCTCTGTCCTGGCGCATTTTCGTGTGCGATACTTCCCTCCGGGTCTTCGGGCCTTGCGAAGCTCTGTGTACTGCGAGCGCTGCTACTCGCAGCTGAGAAGGACCGTGGAGCCAGCGGCGAATTCGGAGAGCTCTTCGCTGCACTGCGCCGCTCGCAAGCGGCTTCGTTCCTCGCCTTCTGCCGTCCGGCGAGAGCTGAACTCCAGCGGTCAGTTGCAGCTCTGCCCAACAGCGTGTTCTCAGTTCTGCGGGCAAGCACGCCCTCTTGCCTTGGCCCCGAGAGCAAAGCCCCGAGCGAGCACTCGACTCAGTGCAATGCACCCGGAAGGACGCTCTCGCTCGCCTTTCAAGGAGCGATTCCTAACAGCAGAAGCAGCAGAGGCACAAACTGCATGACGAGAAGGGACAACGTAGAACACGTCTCTGTCCTGGCACATTTTCGTGTGCGATACTTCCCTCCGGGTCTTCGGGCCTTGCGAAGCTCTGTGTACTGCGAGCGCTGCTACTCGCAGCTGAGAAGGACCGTGGAGCTAGCGGCGAATTCGGAGAGCTCTTCGCTGCACTGCGCCGCTCGCAAGCGGCTTCGTTCTTCGCCTTCTGCCGTCCGGCGAGAGCTGAACTCCAGCGGTCAGTTGCAGCTCTGCCCAACAGCGTGTTCTCAGTTCTGCGGGCAAGCACGCCCTCTTGCCTTGGCCCCGAGAGCAAAGTCCCGAGCGAGCACTCGACTCAGTGCAATGCACCCGGAAGGACGCTCTCGCTCGCCTTTCAAGGAGCGATTCCTAACAGCAGAAGCAGCAGAGGCACAAACTGCATGACGAGAAGGGACAACGTAGAACACGTCTCTGTCCTGGCGCATTTTCGTGTGCGATACTTCCCTCCGGGTCTCCGGGCCTTGCGAAGCTCTGTGTACTGCGAGCGCTGCTACTCGCAGCTGAGAAGGACCGTGGAGCTAGCGGCGAATTCGGAGAGCTCTTCGCTGCACTGCGCCGCTCGCAAGCGGCTTCGTTCTTCGCCTTCTGCCGTCCGGCGAGAGCTGAACTCCAGCGGTCAGTTGCAGCTCTGCCCAACAGCGTGTTCTCAGTTCTGCGGGCAAGCACGCCCTCTTGCCTTGGCCCCGAGAGCAAAGTCCCGAGCGAGCACTCGACTCAGTGCAATGCACCCGGAAGGACGCTCTCGCTCGTCTTTCAAGGAGCGATTCCTAACAGCAGAAGCAGCAGAGGCACAAACTGCATGACGAGAAGGGACAACGTAGAACACGTCTCTGTCCTGGCACATTTTCGTGTGCGAAACTTCCCTCCGGGTCTCCGGGCCTTGCGAAGCCCTGTGTACTGCGAGCGCTGCTACTCGCAGCTGAGAAGGACCGTGGAGCTAGCGGCGAATTCGGAGAGCTCTTCGCTGCACTGCGCCGCTCGCAAGCGGCTTCGTTCTTCGCCTTCTGCCGTCCGGCGAGAGCTGAACTCCAGCGGTCAGTTGCAGCTCTGCCCAACAGCGTGTTCTCAGTTCTGCGGGCAAGCACGCCCTCTTGCCTTGGCCCCGAGAGCAAAGTCCCGAGCGAGCACTCGACTCAGTGCAATGCACCCGGAAGGACGCTCTCGCTCGCCTTTCAAGGAGCGATTCCTAACAGCAGAAGCAGCAGAGGCACAAACTGCATGACGAGAGGGGACAACGTAGAACACGTCTCTGTCCTGGCACATTTTCGTGTGCGAAACTTCCCTCCGGGTCTCCGGGCCTCCGGGCCTTGCGAAGCCCTGTGTACTGCGAGCGCTGCTACTCGCAGCTGAGAAGGACCGTGGAGCTAGCGGCGAATTCGGAGAGCTCTTCGCTGCACTGCGCCGCTCGCAAGCGGCTTCGTTCTTCGCCTTCTGCCGTCCGGCGAGAGCTGAACTCCAGCGGTCAGTTGCAGCTCTGCCCAACAGCGTGTTCTCAGTTCTGCGGGCAAGCACGCCCTCTTGCCTTGGCCCCGAGAGCAAAGTCCCGAGCGAGCACTCGACTCAGTGCAATGCACCCGGAAGGACGCTCTCGCTCGCCTTTCAAGGAGCGATTCCTAACAGCAGAAGCAGCAGAGGCACAAACTGCATGACGAGAAGGGACAACGTAGAACACGTCTCTGTCCTGGCGCATTTTCGTGTGCGATACTTCCCTCCGGGTCTTCGGGCCTTGCGAAGCTCTGTGTACTGCGAGCGCTGCTACTCGCAGCTGAGAAGGACCGTGGAGCCAGCGGCGAATTCGGAGAGCTCTTCGCTGCACTGCGCCGCTCGCAAGCGGCTTCGTTCTTCGCCTTCTGCCGTCCGGCGAGAGCTGAACTCCAGCGGTCAGTTGCAGCTCTGCCCAACAGCGTGTTCTCAGTTCTGCGGGCAAGCACGCCCTCTTGCCTTGGCCCCGAGTGCAAAGTCCCGAGCGAGCACTCGACTCAGTGCAATGCACCCGGAAGGACGCTCTCGCTCGTCTTTCAAGGAGCGATTCCTAACAGCAGAAGCAGCAGAGGCACAAACTGCATGAGGAGAGGGGACAACGTAGAACACGTCTCTGTCCTGGCACATTTTCGTGTGCGATACTTCCCTCCGGGTCTTCGGGCCTTGCGAAGCTCTGTGTACTGCGAGCGCTGCTACTCGCAGCTGAGAAGGACCGTGGAGCTAGCGGCGAATTCGGAGAGCTCTTCGCTGCACTGCGCCGCTCGCAAGCGGCTTCGTTCTTCGCCTTCTGCCGTCCGGCGAGAGCTGAACTCCAGCGGTCAGTTGCAGCTCTGCCCAACAGCGTGTTCTCAGTTCTGCGGGCAAGCACGCCCTCTTGCCTTGGCCCCGAGAGCAAAGCCCCGAGCGAGCACTCGACTCAGTGCAATGCACCCGGAAGGACGCTCTCGCTCGCCTTTCAAGGAGCGATTCCTAACAGCAGAAGCAGCAGAGGCACAAACTGCATGACGAGAAGGGACAACGTAGAACACGTCTCTGTCCTGGCGCATTTTCGTGTGCGATACTTCCCTCCGGGTCTTCGGGCCTTGCGAAGCTCTGTGTACTGCGAGCGCTGCTACTCGCAGCTGAGAAGGACCGTGGAGCTAGCGGCGAATTCGGAGAGCTCTTCGCTGCACTGCGCCGCTCGCAAGCGGCTTCGTTCTTCGCCTTCTGCCGTCCGGCGAGAGCTGAACTCCAGCGGTCAGTTGCAGCTCTGCCCAACAGCGTGTTCTCAGTTCTGCGGGCAAGCACGCCCTCTTGCCTTGGCCCCGAGAGCAAAGTCCCGAGCGAGCACTCGACTCAGTGCAATGCACCCGGAAGGACGCTCTCGCTCGTCTTTCAAGGAGCGATTCCTAACAGCAGAAGCAGCAGAGGCACAAACTGCATGACGAGAAGGGACAACGTAGAACACGTCTCTGTCCTGGCACATTTTCGTGTGCGAAACTTCCCTCCGGGTCTCCGGGCCTTGCGAAGCCCTGTGTACTGCGAGCGCTGCTACTCGCAGCTGAGAAGGACCGTGGAGCTAGCGGCGAATTCGGAGAGCTCTTCGCTGCACTGCGCCGCTCGCAAGCGGCTTCGTTCTTCGCCTTCTGCCGTCCGGCGAGAGCTGAACTCCAGCGGTCAGTTGCAGCTCTGCCCAACAGCGTGTTCTCAGTTCTGCGGGCAAGCACGCCCTCTTGCCTTGGCCCCGAGAGCAAAGTCCCGAGCGAGCACTCGACTCAGTGCAATGCACCCGGAAGGACGCTCTCGCTCGCCTTTCAAGGAGCGATTCCTAACAGCAGAAGCAGCAGAGGCACAAACTGCATGACGAGAGGGGACAACGTAGAACACGTCTCTGTCCTGGCACATTTTCGTGTGCGAAACTTCCCTCCGGGTCTCCGGGCCTCCGGGCCTTGCGAAGCCCTGTGTACTGCGAGCGCTGCTACTCGCAGCTGAGAAGGACCGTGGAGCTAGCGGCGAATTCGGAGAGCTCTTCGCTGCACTGCGCCGCTCGCAAGCGGCTTCGTTCTTCGCCTTCTGCCGTCCGGCGAGAGCTGAACTCCAGCGGTCAGTTGCAGCTCTGCCCAACAGCGTGTTCTCAGTTCTGCGGGCAAGCACGCCCTCTTGCCTTGGCCCCGAGAGCAAAGTCCCGAGCGAGCACTCGACTCAGTGCAATGCACCCGGAAGGACGCTCTCGCTCGCCTTTCAAGGAGCGATTCCTAACAGCAGAAGCAGCAGAGGCACAAACTGCATGACGAGAAGGGACAACGTAGAACACGTCTCTGTCCTGGCGCATTTTCGTGTGCGATACTTCCCTCCGGGTCTTCGGGCCTTGCGAAGCTCTGTGTACTGCGAGCGCTGCTACTCGCAGCTGAGAAGGACCGTGGAGCCAGCGGCGAATTCGGAGTGCTCTTCGCTGCACTGCGCCGCTCGCAAGCGGCTTCGTTCTTCGCCTTCTGCCGTCCGGCGAGAGCTGAACTCCAGCGGTCAGTTGCAGCTCTGCCCAACAGCGTGTTCTCAGTTCTGCGGGCAAGCACGCCCTCTTGCCTTGGCCCCGAGTGCAAAGTCCCGAGCGAGCACTCGACTCAGTGCAATGCACCCGGAAGGACGCTCTCGCTCGTCTTTCAAGGAGCGATTCCTAACAGCAGAAGCAGCAGAGGCACAAACTGCATGAGGAGAGGGGACAACGTAGAACACGTCTCTGTCCTGGCACATTTTCGTGTGCGATACTTCCCTCCGGGTCTTCGGGCCTTGCGAAGCTCTGTGTACTGCGAGCGCTGCTACTCGCAGCTGAGAAGGACCGTGGAGCTAGCGGCGAATTCGGAGAGCTCTTCGCTGCACTGCGCCGCTCGCAAGCGGCTTCGTTCTTCGCCTTCTGCCGTCCGGCGAGAGCTGAACTCCAGCGGTCAGTTGCAGCTCTGCCCAACAGCGTGTTCTCAGTTCTGCGGGCAAGCACGCCCTCTTGCCTTGGCCCCGAGAGCAAAGCCCCGAGCGAGCACTCGACTCAGTGCAATGCACCCGGAAGGACGCTCTCGCTCGCCTTTCAAGGAGCGATTCCTAACAGCAGAAGCAGCAGAGGCACAAACTGCATGACGAGAAGGGACAACGTAGAACACGTCTCTGTCCTGGCACATTTTCGTGTGCGATACTTCCCTCCGGGTCTTCGGGCCTTGCGAAGCTCTGTGTACTGCGAGCGCTGCTACTCGCAGCTGAGAAGGACCGTGGAGCTAGCGGCGAATTCGGAGAGCTCTTCGCTGCACTGCGCCGCTCGCAAGCGGCTTCCTTCTTCGCCTTCTGCCGTCCGGCGAGAGCTGAACTCCAGCGGTCAGTTGCAGCTCTGCCCAACAGCGTGTTCTCAGTTCTGCGGGCAAGCACGCCCTCTTGCCTTGGCCCCGAGAGCAAAGTCCCGAGCGAGCACTCGACTCAGTGCAATGCACCCGGAAGGACGCTCTCGCTCGTCTTTCAAGGAGCGATTCCTAACAGCAGAAGCAGCAGAGGCACAAACTGCATGACGAGAAGGGACAACGTAGAACACGTCTCTGTCCTGGCACATTTTCGTGTGCGAAACTTCCCTCCGGGTCTCCGGGCCTTGCGAAGCCCTGTGTACTGCGAGCGCTGCTACTCGCAGCTGAGAAGGACCGTGGAGCTAGCGGCGAATTCGGAGAGCTCTTCGCTGCACTGCGCCGCTCGCAAGCGGCTTCGTTCTTCGCCTTCTGCCGTCCGGCGAGAGCTGAACTCCAGCGGTCAGTTGCAGCTCTGCCCAACAGCGTGTTCTCAGTTCTGCGGGCAAGCACGCCCTCTTGCCTTGGCCCCGAGAGCAAAGCCCCGAGCGAGCACTCGACTCAGTGCAATGCACCCGGAAGGACGCTCTCGCTCGCCTTTCAAGGAGCGATTCCTAACAGCAGAAGCAGCAGAGGCACAAACTGCATGACGAGAAGGGACAACGTAGAACACGTCTCTGTCCTGGCACATTTTCGTGTGCGATACTTCCCTCCGGGTCTTCGGGCCTTGCGAAGCTCTGTGTACTGCGAGCGCTGCTACTCGCAGCTGAGAAGGACCGTGGAGCTAGCGGCGAATTCGGAGAGCTCTTCGCTGCACTGCGCCGCTCGCAAGCGGCTTCGTTCTTCGCCTTCTGCCGTCCGGCGAGAGCTGAACTCCAGCGGTCAGTTGCAGCTCTGCCCAACAGGGTGTTCTCAGTTCTGCGGGCAAGCACGCCCTCTTGCCTTGGCCCCGAGAGCAAAGTCCCGAGCGAGCACTCGACTCAGTGCAATGCACCCGGAAGGACGCTCTCGCTCGCCTTTCAAGGAGCGATTCCTAACAGCAGAAGCAGCAGAGGCACAAACTGCATGACGAGAAGGGACAACGTAGAACACGTCTCTGTCCTGGCGCATTTTCGTGTGCGATACTTCCCTCCGGGTCTTCGGGCCTTGCGAAGCTCTGTGTACTGCGAGCGCTGCTACTCGCAGCTGAGAAGGACCGTGGAGCTAGCGGCGAATTCGGAGAGCTCTTCGCTGCACTGCGCCGCTCGCAAGCGGCTTCGTTCTTCGCCTTCTGCCGTCCGGCGAGAGCTGAACTCCAGCGGTCAGTTGCAGCTCTGCCCAACAGCGTGTTCTCAGTTCTGCGGGCAAGCACGCCCTCTTGCCTTGGCCCCGAGAGCAAAGTCCCGAGCGAGCACTCGACTCAGTGCAATGCACCCGGAAGGACGCTCTCGCTCGCCTTTCAAGGAGCGATTCCTAACAGCAGAAGCAGCAGAGGCACAAACTGCATGACGAGAAGGGACAACGTAGAACACGTCTCTGTCCTGGCGCATTTTCGTGTGCGATACTTCCCTCCGGGTCTTCGGGCCTTGCGAAGCTCTGTGTACTGCGAGCGCTGCTACTCGCAGCTGAGAAGGACCGTGGAGCTAGCGGCGAATTCGGAGAGCTCTTCGCTGCACTGCGCCGCTCGCAAGCGGCTTCGTTCTTCGCCTTCTGCCGTCCGGCGAGAGCTGAACTCCAGCGGTCAGTTGCAGCTCTGCCCAACAGCGTGTTCTCAGTTCTGCGGGCAAGCACGCCCTCTTGCCTTGGCCCCGAGAGCAAAGCCCCGAGCGAGCACTCGACTCAGTGCAATGCACCCGGAAGGACGCTCTCGCTCGCCTTTCAAGGAGCGATTCCTAACAGCAGAAGCAGCAGAGGCACAAACTGCATGACGAGAAGGGACAACGTAGAACACGTCTCTGTCCTGGCACATTTTCGTGTGCGAAACTTCCCTCCGGGTCTCCGGGCCTCCGGGCCTTGCGAAGCCCTGTGTACTGCGAGCGCTGCTACTCGCAGCTGAGAAGGACCGTGGAGCTAGCGGCGAATTCGGAGAGCTCTTCGCTGCACTGCGCCGCTCGCAAGCGGCTTCGTTCTTCGCCTTCTGCCGTCCGGCGAGAGCTGAACTCCAGCGGTCAGTTGCAGCTCTGCCCAACAGCGTGTTCTCAGTTCTGCGGGCAAGCACGCCCTCTTGCCTTGGCCCCGAGAGCAAAGCCCCGAGCGAGCACTCGACTCAGTGCAATGCACCCGGAAGGACGCTCTCGCTCGCCTTTCAAGGAGCGATTCCTAACAGCAGAAGCAGCAGAGGCACAAACTGCATGACGAGAAGGGACAACGTAGAACACGTCTCTGTCCTGGCACATTTTCGTGTGCGAAACTTCCCTCCGGGTCTCCGGGCCTCCGGGCCTTGCGAAGCCCTGTGTACTGCGAGCGCTGCTACTCGCAGCTGAGAAGGACCGTGGAGCTAGCGGCGAATTCGGAGAGCTCTTCGCTGCACTGCGCCGCTCGCAAGCGGCTTCGTTCTTCGCCTTCTGCCGTCCGGCGAGAGCTGAACTCCAGCGGTAAGTTTCAGCTCTGCCCAACAGCGTGTTCTCAGTTCTGCGGGCAAGCACGCCCTCTTGCCTTGGCCCCGAGAGCAAAGTCCCGAGCGAGCATTCGACTTAGTGCAATGCACCCGGAAGGACGCTCTCGCTCGTCTTTCAAGGAGCGATTCCTAACAGCAGAAGCAGCAGAGGCACAAACTGCATGACGAGAAGGGACAACGTAGAACACGTCTCTGTCCTGGTACATTTTCCTGTGCGAAACTTCCCTCCGGGTCTTCGGGCCTTGCGAAGCCCTGTGTACTGCGAGCGCTGCTACTCGCAGCTGAGAAGGACCGTGGAGCTAGCGGCGAATTCGGAGAGCTCTTCGCTGCACTGCGCCGCTCGCAAGCGGCTTCGTTCTTCGCCTTCTGCCGTCCGGCGAGAGCTGAACTCCAGCGGTCAGTTGCAGCTCTGCCCAACAGCGTGTTCTCAGTTCTGCGGGCAAGCACGCCCTCTTGCCTTGGCCCCGAGAGCAAAGCCCCGAGCGAGCACTCGACTCAGTGCAATGCACCCGGAAGGACGCTCTCGCTCGCCTTTCAAGGAGCGATTCCTAACAGCAGAAGCAGCAGAGGCACAAACTGCACGACGAGAAGGGACAACGTAGAACACGTCTCTGTCCTGGCACATTTTCGTGTGCGATACTTCCCTCCGGGTCTTCGGGCCTTGCGAAGCTCTGTGTACTGCGAGCACCACGGTAAGTGCCTCGGAGAAGGGAAATCCAGAGTGCAGCGAGGAGCTGGACGTGGCTTACGTGCAGTAAGGAGAAGGTGAACCTAGGCACTGCCTCTTCAATCTGGCCGCCTCTGCTCTGGTAGCAACTTTTGCAAGTCGGCAGAGGGAGCTGCGAGTATGTAGAACGGAGGGCAGCGAGACGCCGTGTGTTATGCGCCCTTTCAGGGCTGCTGCCAGGGTGCTACTTTAAGAACGCCTTCTTCTTCCTCGCGTCCTTCCTCCACTATAGTCTCCTGGATTCACCTGAGACTCTTCCTAGGCATCTCCCTGATCCTTTTTGCAATGAGTCTCACATCATTCTCCTGAAGAAACTGTCTGCTTATGGTTTGCATGGGTGGGCTGTTTGCTGGGTGACAAACTGGGTGATGGCCAGGCCCACAGAGTGGTGGGAAATAGAGTTCATCCAGCTGGTCCCCAAGGCTCGGTCTTGGGCCCAGTCCTGTTTAATATCTTGCTCAGTGTTCTGGACAAGGGGATAGAGTACACGCCCAGGAAGTTCACAGATGATGCAAAGTTGGCTGGTAGTGTTTTTTTCTTCTGGAGGACAGCAGGCTCTGCTTCTTCTTCCTCCTGTTCTGAGGTCGCTGCTCCCTCTTCATCCCTCATTAAGTGTGCTGATTTTGTCACTTGGATGAGAAAACAAACAATTTTAGCAACAATACTAGTGGCAGGGTACAAGAAAGGAAGAGTTCACACGAATCCCCCCCCCCCCCCCGCCCAACAACAGAAAATACCTGATGGCTCCTCTGCCCAGCTTACTGACTACACCGGAACCCATTGTCCCCCAAAGATACTCCCTTCTCCCTTCCCCCAGCCATGATGTGAGATGGAATAGAATAACTAAGATTAAGATTCTCCCTATGGAACTCCATCATACTTCGATTCTGGGAAAAAAAATTTCTTGAAGTTCTATCATTTCAGATCATTTGAATTTGAATTTGCATACTAAAAAGTCTAGCCAGAAACTCATGACAATATTAATAGCCCATTCTAGAATGTCCGAGATGATAGACACTTCTTTCAAGAGAATGTGATACCTCACGTGACTTCTCCAGAATTTAAATGAACAGCGGGAGTAGTCTACAAGATTCTTGCTGCCATCTGGATTTCCTGGTATTTGGCTGGTCTATGTAAACCAACCAGCTATTCAGCAGAGGGAATATTAGTGTGATACTTGATGGTATGTGAGATGGAACACAGTAATTTATGGCTTTTTGCATAGTGATGAAGCTGTAAAGAAAGCTCCGTAATGCTCAGACAAGGAGGCTGCTGGACTTCAAGCAGCAAAGGCCCAAAACGAACCAGTGAAAAGGTGTCATTGAAAAAAAAAAAAAAGCCAGGTGGGGAGCAAAGTGATACTTAAGGGCAGTTTACTGAAAGAGGGAATCTAGTGAAAAAAAAAGTCCAAGAGTGAAGGAATAACAGAGAAAATGAAACTAAGGAAGGAAATCAATCTCAGCTAATCATTTCAGAAGCTAACAAGTTGTCATTGCAATGATGCATAAAGTGAGAAAAAATAAATATGTCTGCGCCAAAATCTGAAATATGAACTTTATTGCATTCTCTCTTCCACGGAATCATACAACAGTCTGTGATTAAAGATCATGTAGTCCAACTTCCTTGCCAGGTAGATCTTACAGTAGATCAAATTGCTCAAGACTAGCCAAACTGATAAGGAGCACTCTCAATGATGGGGCATCCACAACTTCTCTGGAACACCCGTTTGAGTGTCTCACCAGCTTCATTGTAGAAAAGTTTTTCCTTTTAGCCAATCTAAACCTAGTCTCAGTTTGAAAGCATGGCCCCTTATCCTGTCTCTGCAAACTTTCCTAAAAAGTCTTTCTCCATTTGTCTTATACCCTCTTTACATATTCAAAGGCCACAATACTGTCTCTCCAGAAACCTCTCTTCTCCAGGCTAAAAGATCCTACTTTTCACAAGAACCAGGTCATAAACTGAGATGGAAGACATCTCAGGAGATCAGATCATCCAACAGCTCAGCGTAAGAATAGCTCTGAAGTCAGATCAACTAGCTTAGGGCTGTGTCTGTTTGAATTTTGAAAATTAGCAGGACTTGAAATGCTTCAAGGAAGAGAACTCGGGGTGGCTCCAGAAACAGCCTGAGAAACTCGAGCAAACTCGAAACCTCAGAAACTACCACTGCTTTCTCTCCCTCAGCCCAAGCAGTCCCAAAGAAGAAGTGTTCCCAGCAGGCTGGGATAGCACACATATACACTACATATACGTGACAGGCATCGCCAGCAGCCACATCCTGCTCCTTTCTGTGGCTGGCAAGAGTGAGACTGGATGTTTACATGTGGGCAAACTGGGTCCCTCCAGCAGCTCACACACTCAGCCTGCCCAGTGACCCCACTGAATTCCAGTATTAGCAGTGTGCCAAGGCCACAGCACTACTCCGCTTGCTGGCACAGACCATCACACGCCTCCTAAATCAGTCAGGACTCCCCTGGTCCCACAGCCAGCACCCCACTTGCCCTCCGCCAGGCCACTGCCATTGTTCACCAACTTCTCCACTTTGATCTTTGCTGGTGCTCTCAACACTGGCACACCCAGATGTTCTGCAGCTGTTGTCTCCTGGTGGAAAGGACTTGTAAAGCCATGTTTCCTAACAGGACTTCCACAACCTTTCAAAGCAACCTTTACTGGAGTATGAACAATCTCATTCAAATGTCAACATTTCTTTTCCCGTATGTGAAATCAGAATTTCCTTCTTCCGGGCATGCCCAAAACAAGGCACAAACTACATTGTGCCTTCTGTTTCACATGCTGACTCGTTTGTAAACAATGCTAGGAGAATACCTGTTTTGATCCAAGCTAATCTCTGGCCCTTATAGTGCTTTCGGTAGTTAGTTTTGCTTTGTTATTTACTTGATGTCCCATTGAATTGTTGAATCATAAACAGACTACCTGTCTGTATAGCAGCATAGCAGTGATGAATAAATGCAAGAGAAGGAGCAAGGTGATTGTTTGCTAGACTCTTCCTAGAAACTGAGAAATCTGTTACTTAATGCTGACCACAGCAGATGGAGGAAGCATCCTACATGATGTCAAAGCAATGAAGCTGTAATCACTTTTATGATTACAGTCAAGGCACTGCTTTTGCCACCATAAGTGGAGTGCAGGGAATCTTAAAAGACGACACTCTAACTGTTGTCCATGCTCACTGAGAAAATAATGCTTTTACAGCAGAGCAGGTCTCACCGCAGCTAAATCATGGCTTCAACTGTACACCGCCTTCAAAAAGCCCACAAAAACACAAATGAAAGGATTTGGAACCCAAGGGAATCTCGGATTGTGACATCAGCTCACTCTGGATTCTTTCCAAATTCTCAATTCCATTTTCTTCCGAGCCAATTTTCCCACCTAACTTGAGATGTAATTTATGGATTTCCAACACATCTAGTTACCTTAGAATTAGATTGCCACTAGCCAAAAAGACAGAAACAAGCAGTTAAGTGAAGACTGAAACCATGGGTGTTTAGAACAGCAAAACTTGGGCGAAACTATTCTTAAGAAAACCAAAACTTTTAGGACTTACCCATGTATTTTTGGAGGTGGAAAAAGTTTTACATCGAAAAGTCCCTAGGGAACTCTCTTCAGTGCCTGGAGAGCCGCTGTCGCTCGCCTTTCAAGGACCTATTCGTCACAGCAGAGGCAGCAGAGCACAAGATGGCCGACGAGAAGGGGCAGTGTAGAACTCTCTGTCTGTCTGTGTCTCTACTCAGTGTAGAACGTCTCTATCCTGGCACATTTTCGAGTGCGATACTTCCCTCCGGGTCTTCGGTCCTTGCGAAGCTCTATGTACTGTGAGCGCTGCTACTTGCAGCTGAGAAAGACCGTGGAGCTAGCGGCGAATTCGGAGAGCGCTGAGCACGTAGTCAAGAAGCGAGACGTGTCCCTGCAACGCGGTGCTAATAGCAGCTTCCTCG
The DNA here is from genome assembly GCF_052056855.1 of Sturnus vulgaris. Lineage (NCBI taxonomy): Eukaryota > Metazoa > Chordata > Aves > Passeriformes > Sturnidae > Sturnus > Sturnus vulgaris. The sequence goes on along the minus strand of NW_028276466.1, from coordinate 62,614 downwards.
CGGCGGGGGCGAGCTCCGGCCACAAGGCATTCTCGTCCTGGCAACGGATCTCTGTGACGGGCGTAGGCGAAAAGCTTTCGTTTTCCATTCGAACTGCGAGAGAGGCAGACTGTTGCACGGAGCTCTGAGAACAAAGGTGCACGCCCTAGGCGGGCTTGGGCAGAAGCAGCGTTCTCTAGCTCTTGGCTGCCGGCGCACTTGTGGTTGTGTGGCGCCCTTGCAGCGGCTTCTGGCCGCCGGCAAGTGAAAGCGGCTCCACGCTTGGGCGAGGGCGGTGAACGAAGCGGCACTAGTCCCGTGCTTGTGTGCACCACGTTACAGGCTACTAGGAGAGGAAGGTGGTTGACTCTCGCTTGCCTTCCCAAGTGCCCTTAGCAGTCGGAAGGAGCAAGCTGAAGCACTGCTGCTTGTGCTGCTCCTTGGTTCCCTTGCAGCCCGCTGTGAAAGCATTGGCGGTCACTTCTAGGCGCCGAGTTGCACACAGCACCACGGTAAGTGCCTCGGAGAAGGGAAATCCAGAGTGCAGCGAGGAGCTGGACGTGGCTTACGTGCAGTAAGGAGAAGGTGAACCTAGGCACTGCCTCTTCAATCTGGCCGCCTCTGCTCTGGTAGCAACTTTTGCAAGTCGGCAGAGGGAGCCGCGAGTATGTAGAACGGAGGGCAGCGAGATGCCGTGTGTTATGCGCCTTTTCAGGGCTGCTGCCAGGGTGCTACTTTAAGAACGCCTTTTTCTTCCTCGCGTCCTTCTCGCTTCGCTCTAGCTGCATGGAGTACAGCACAGCGAAGGAGTGAGGAAGGGCTCTGCCCCAGCTTTTGTCCCGGCCTGCCTGTGCTGCGCCTTTAGCTGCACACGAGAACAACGGCATTTCTTACCCGCAAGGTAAAAAAGGCTTTAGTGTAGCCTTAGGAATGGCAAGTGCCTAGGCATTAAGTTGAGCGACCACGTATGAGGGAGTCTTTAGAGGTTTCCTCCCCCATGGCGCAGGTGTATTCTCATTCTCGTGCTGAACTGAAAAGTCCGGGCATGGCAAGACTGGCCTGCCTTGTGCAGAGACGAACACAAATGTGGGGCTATGATCCTCTGTGTTCGGAGCTCTGCTTCCGGGTGTGTGGGCCGCCGTGAGCCCGCAGCAGCCGCCGAGGACAGTGTGGATTGTGGATGAGTCTGGGCTGGCCCCCCGCCCCCCCGTTGGTCTGACAGCGGCAGAAGTGGCGTAGGAGCGGCATCGCCTGAGGGCCCCATGGGGGGCGGGAAGAGAGCCGGGAGTGACCCCGAACGACACCGGAAGCGATATCCGTAGGGCCCGGAAGGCCAGCGTTGCCATCGAGTTTGGCCGGTAGGAGGCGTCTAAGGTGCTTTGAAAGGTGGAGCTTCTTTGCTCTAGGACAGTCTGGGAGAGCTGAGGGTGTCCAATCTGGAGAACAGAAGGCTCCAGGGAGATCTTCGAGCCCTTTGCAGTGCCTGCTGGGGCTCCAAGATAGCTGGGGAGGGACTTTGGAAAAGGGTCTGGACTCGCAGGACAAGGGGGAATAGCTTCAAACTGCCAGAGGGCTGGGATAGATGGGATATTGGAAAGGAATTCTTCCTTGGGTGGGTGCTGAGGCACATGTTGCTCAAAGAGGCTGTGTAAGAGCCCCATGGCAGGAAGCGTCCAGGGCCAGGCTGGAGCGGACATGGAGCAACCTGGACTAGTGGAAAAGTGTCCCTGCCCGTGTCAGGATGTGGGAAGAAGATAATTTGTCTCTAAGGTCGCTTCCAGTCCAAACCATTCTGGGATTCTAGGATTCATGGAAGGCCCTTTTCCAAGTGAAGTGTTGTATCTCTTGGCTCCCAGCTTGTAGTTGCCAGTTCTTCTGGAAGCAGGCGTGGCGAAGCAGCTGTGATGAGCCATGGGTTCTCAATAGGACGAGTGTGATATATTTGCAGAGAGGAAGGCTGCAGACAGATCTTCAAGGTCCAGGTAAAACAAGCAAAGGATTGAATAGAAGCCAAAGATTGGTTGTGTTAGTCAGTTTGCTGGCTGTTGAAATGGCCCCAGGTAATTTTCAACATTTCTAATTTGGATTTGTTTGAGTAAAAAATGAATGTGTTACCTCCAGCGTAGGCTCTCCAATGCATCTCCATGTGCTCCCATCTCTTTGTTGTATATCGGGTTCTATTAACTGAAGACAGAATCATAACACAGTAGTAAAACATTTAGAGGTGTAGTTAGCCAGCTTCAGGAGTTTTCAACTCAGCTGTTGACTTTTCTGGTAACTGTAGGCAAGGCAACACAATCCAGTTACTCCACTTTTCCTCTCTGAGGAAAAGATGATCTTTTTTTTTTTTTTTTTTTCTCATTTTGAAAATAGCCTTGAATGAAGAGAGTTATGCACGTGGCATGTAGGATTCATTATTTTACCTTTCTCTTCTGTTGTCTTTCGCGTACTAGTCTTTTTAAAATTTTTTTGTCTCTGTTCTCCATTCAGTAGGTTTGAAAGAATTCTAATTGTTGAGATGATGGTTCTTTGAAGGCTCACTTAGCCCACCTTTTGGGTGAAGGAAAGAAGAAGACAAGGTCCTCTAGGAAGAGTAAAAAGCATACTTTCAAGAGACATTCAGAGATGTCTGCTGATGCCACGCAATTACCGTGTAATCAGCAGAAATGTGTTGGAAAAACACCCATCAGTGACTTCACAAGAAAGCCACACTCAAGACAGGTAAAGAACAGAAGCATAAAACCCCAAAGGTATGAAATGGACAGATTTTCATTGGGAATGAGCAACTCCTGAATTCTTGGTTCTAGAACTAGGGGCTTGTAATAAATAGACTGTCTCCTTGCCAAACGTAAACTTGGTGTCATGAACTGCTCACTGCCCGTTGAAGTGCAGGGCTAGTAGACTAATATTTGCCATGGCAGGCATATTGTATGGCTTTCCTGTTAAAAAGAAATTGGTTTTGCTCATAGCAATCTAGATATGTACCCAGTCTGACACCTATTTTTTAGGCTATATTTCCAAGTAAATGGCTTCCATGATGATGCAGTAAGTTTATGTCATGAACAGGAATGAAGTGATTGCATGCATCCTTTTTTACCCTAAGCCAGCTGCTGAGTAATGAGACAGAGACTCTCACTGACGCCAAGGAGTGCCTGTGCTTTTGGGAAAAGCACTGGGCAGATAAAGCCTATTTCCACATTTCTTGCTAGCGTCTCCTTCAAAGTGCATGGGTTTGTGCATCTTTTAGAGCTGTTCTAGATGTTCTTTGTAGTTTACATGTACTAAATGTAGCAGGTATTGCTTTCATGCCGTCCTACTAGATTTGAAGTTGGGATCTACTCAGGCTTCAATGTCTCAGAAGAAGCAACGTCGATTCTTTGAATTCTACTCTTGAACGTGAGAATGCTACTTATGTAGTTAATGAATTAATTAAATCGAATTCACTTGAATGGAAAAATTGTCTTGTTCATGTAGATTTTAACTTGGGAAATTGATATTTGAGTTCTACTTTTCATTGTTGTTGCTTTTCTGTATTCTTTGATTGCACAGATAGCAGATGTACTGACCAAGTATTGTGTGAAACTGGAGGAAATGTCCTTCCTCTTGGCAGCTGATGTTCACAAGCTCATTAACGCTAAGGCCATGGTAAATGTTTTACCTGGGGCAAGATAGCAGTCTGAATATTCCTAGAATGTCTTTCTTTCCCCAGATGAAATTCATTTTTTCTGCCTATCAATCACTGAAATATAGAAGAAATTTCTACTTGACGGGGTATTGGTTATCATTTGTGTTCTTTTCTCCCCTCATTTTCTGTAGAAGAGACAATTTTTGGTTTGTTTTTGCATGTTGTATGCTGCTTCTACTTCTGGTTTTGTTTTTTAATACACAGAATATAAACGGAGCACTGCTGGATAATGAGAGGGCAACTGCCAAGCTACTCTTGAATCGAATGAAATCAGAGCTTGAGAAAGAAAAATGGCATCAACTGAAATGGCAAGGGACTGGAAGCTCATGCAAAAGAAGTGTGGAGTTCAGAGTTTCAGGTCAGAAATTTGGCAGTCTTCTTTTGGACAATGAGCAACACCAAGAGGCTAGTGTTCACTTTTGGTTTCTGTTAAAGTAATACTTGATCATTTTTTCTTTCTACGTGATACCACGTATGATATCACATATATCATGTGATTCCATTCTACATATCTACTTTCCATCCTGCAGAGAATTTATGGCAAGTGAAGAAATACAGAATCCCCCAACTGTGAATATGGAAATGGAAAAGTTGATAAAGGAGCAGATGGTACTCAGTGAAGAGAGACTGAAGGTTTTGCAATATATCGGGTATGGCAAAAGAGGGTATAGCATAAAGGAAAACAATTGTTGCTGGAGTTAATGAAGGACTTGGCTACAAAATGCACTTTGCTTCCTGTCAATGTGTGATTGCTAAATGCAGCAGTAAGGCAGGGTCTACATCTATTTCTGTACAGCTCTTTTGAATGGAAAAAATGCATTCTTGATTTTCAGTGCCCCAGCTACACTTAATAGGTGGCGATCAGGCTCTAAAAATGGAGGAATGCAGAAGTAAATCTCGAAACGTAGCAGAAATGGGCAAAGAGGGGTGGAGAGCTAGAACTTGGTGTTTTTGTCAAGGCATTTTTTTCTCCATGGCGTGGGATTTTATTTGCGGAATAAATGAAGAGAGGAGTCTGGATAGAAATCTAACGTTGCTACGTTTGAATATCCATCCTGAACACAAGACACATTGGTGTGGGTGCAATGCATTACGATCTTTACAGGGAGGTTTTTTACGGTGGATGTAGGAACCAGGTAGATGACAGTTAGTTCCTTATCGGGCAGTAAACAGTTGGCCTTGAACAACAACAATCTCAGGTTTATTTTCATTGCCAAGATGGCTGTAAATAAAAGAACGCCCAGTAGTATGGATATTCGGATTCATAATTTTATATTTGAAGTACTGACTGGTTTGTATTTTAGGATACCTGACTCTTGTTTCCTGCTTTGATAGCACCCTGTTGCCTCCAACACGTGCCAAATCTGATGGAAACGAATGGTGCAGAACTCTGGAGAATTGAAACAAAAGTCTAGGTAGGTCGGGAAATCCTAAGAACAGTCTGGAATTCAAGCAATATTTTCTTTTCTCCTGGGCAACGATGAGGCAGACGGTTGCTTTGAGAGTGCATGTTTGCTCTATTCTTTGTTCCGTGTGTTGCCACATACCTTCTCAGTTGCTTGGAGGTGGCAGTAAGAGCCAAAGAAGCTGCCTGTGGCATGGCTTTCCTTTGGCCAGTACAAACACCTGTGCATGGGGAGATCTAGCAGGAACTGGCTCGGTTAGAATGAATCTGGGGGAAATCAAATGTTAATTTTGACGTGGATCCCTTCTCAGTCATACAAAAATACTCCTTTTTAACTCCTGGAGAAGAAGAGGGGAAGTATGAGAAGAAGAGGGGAAGTATTGGAGATACTTCCTTTCTCTGTGTCCTTGCAGCATGCCTTCCCGCTCTGTGTCTGCCTTCTCTTGCTCCAGAGCACATCCAGTTGGGATGTTTGTAGCCTGTATGGTAGCAAAGAAGTTGGTAGCGATTGTTAAGTACCTTGCTACTTTGAAGCATAATGAGAAACAGCTGTGTATGAAAATGTCTTGATTTCTTTGGCTGGTAATGTCTGGTGTCTGTAGGCACTGCTGGCATCTGTTCCGTGTGCTGAGATTCAGCACATGGCCTCTGTCATGTTTCCATGTCACACTGCACTGTGAAAGATGGGAATTTTGACTGTGGTCTGTTCCGTATCATTCAGACAGCCCTAATGTGGAGTGCGTGGAGAAAATGAGCATCCAGTATGAGCTGGTCGAGGGCAAATGTCAGGAGAAAGGGCAGATGTGCAAGTTGAGTGCCACAGCTTTTGGCTGTGATAGCCGTGGTCCAATGTGTCATTAGAGAGAGTAAAGATGCACCAGACAGTGAGATAACAAGTGGAATTCCTTTTTAACCTCCGCCTTACTCTGTTCAAAAAGTAAGCCATCCGTTTGGTTTCACAGTAGTAGTTGGTATTTGTGCTTGAAATGTGGAAAAGCCGTAACAAATGCCAGTAATGAAGGGAGTGCTGTCCTACATGAATGTGGAAGATGCAAGGAGCCTCAGCCCTTGTGCTAAATCTGTCTTATCTTGGGAAAGAAATTCCACCTCTGCCTCAATTTCTCCCTTTGTGTCCAACCAGATGGTATTGTTTAGTAATCTAATATGGCATGTGGGAGGCTGAATCTATCTCTGTCCATCACAAGAAAAGAAACACTACGTTTAGCCAGGCTCTCTGAAAGCCACACAGTATTTCTTCTGTGCATGTCAATAATTTGTTCTTCTTTTCCTTCAGATGACCCTGTTGGATGTGAACATTTGCACAGCAGAAGATGCTGAAGTTGTGCACTCCAACATGCTTCAGATGACTGAGAAACGAAAATGTAGGTTTGAAGAAGAAGTGGAGCACGTGGATGTACGTTTCTTTTATTTGATGACATATATCTTCATCACTCCTTGGGATTAGTCTGTTCTTCCTGTGCTCCCACCTGCAATGCCTTCTGCGTGGTAGGCTATTGATGTCACCTTAGAAAGAGGTCCATAGTGTGACAAAACACTCCAGAGAAACAGTTTGGTGTGGAAGAGTTTCATGTGGAAGTGTTCATAATTCTTGTGTTTATTATTTGTAATAGAAATAGATTGTATTTTTATGATCATTTCTATCTGAAATACATAGGATAGCGATGAATGACATATGGCCCAGTCTGCTTAAGATCAGACTTCAGGAAGAGCTGGAAATGATCTCCCAAATGTCTTCCAATCTTTTCTATACATAAAAAAAGTCGGGCAGTTGTTTCTAAAGGGATAAATTATAGAATGTGATTTGGTGCTTTATGGTGCCAGAATAAACAGAAGTTTTGAGAATCCGCATTCTTACCAGTTTACTTGGAGACTGATTTTTTTTTTACTCTCCAGATAGAAGACGCCATGTTGGATACCAGTCGTAAAATTCCAGGCAGCCTTTTATCATGTTACATATCCTCTTACTCATTCATTTCACCTTCCAGCAGTTTAGAAAGAACTTGTTCACTTGAATGTTTTTCTTTGGAGTGATTTGAAGGAGATGGCTAAATGGCCATAATCCAGGTAGAAACATAAAAACAAGGGTGTGCTATAAAGACAGGACTTCTTAATGCAAAGAGCCCTCTGAAATTCAAAATACCTGCTATAAAATTAAAAATGTAATCTTTGACTTTTAGATGGGAATTTCTCCTCTTCAGTTTCATTCTGTCAGGTGCATTTTTGCTAACTGCTTGATTCACGCTGAATGGACAGTCCTGTCTTATTGTTGGTATGGCAACAGCGATAGAGATCACTGCTGCTTTCTGTAGAAAGTGGCTGCAAGTTGCTATGACGAGATCTTGTGCAGGTCTAGAGTCTGATTGGATGTGAGGTTCTCATTGTTTCAGAACACCAACTTGGGGTGGCAGTGTCAGAGGTGTTCATTATCTAGGAAGATTTTCATAGGCGATGAGTTTTGCTGAGGTAGCTTTCTCTTCTGGGTGTAGAAGATATGTGCATAATTAACTTCCTTGAATCCTAAAGAGCTGGGGAGATTTTAGTATCTACGAAACCATTTTTACTAGCTTTTTTATGTGGCCTTAGATGATGAAAGTGATCTGGATACAATCTTAGAAAAAAGGCAAACGGTGAGCTGTGAGGAAGAGCTGAAGGAGTATTTGGAGAACACCCTTTCTTCTTGAGATCAACTTAGAACAAGGTATGAATTTGGTATGTTTTGTAAACTTAAAAGGTAGAGCATCTTTGAACATTGGTTGTACTACTTAGGCCTTGTTTTAATGCTGTTGTGTGAAGGTATGGAAAAAGAGTGCTTTTCACTTCATGTAAGAATATAGAATAATGTCCCTACTGAACAAGGTTAAGGCAAATAATGCCCACGGTTTAGGAATGGGACAAAGGAAGACTGCTATCATTCAAAAACCATAGCACATCAGTATTACTGTGCATACCATCACATCCATGCCTTATTCAGAAGGTAAAAGTAGTAGTGCAGATTCTTGGATCACCGGAATCAGAAGTTGGTCTGCACCATCATCTCTTCACTCATAGATTTGATCTCATTCAAAGTTCTAGGAACTCAGACGTTTAAGACAGCCAAGCACCGGCAACTTTAAAAACCATCTAAAAATGGGTACAATACCGCTCTCCTTCCTGAAGATCTTAGCAGCAGCTCTGAAGCCGTAGAGGAAGCAGCACTGTTCACACAGCCAGGAGGTCTTTCCTACCTGCTCGATCAGAGGCACATTAGAAGAGCAGTGTGGACCTGAGGGGCAGATGCACATACCTTCACACACCTCGCAGTGGGACTGTGGTTAGAGCTGGAGGTTTGATACTCTTCCTAATAATTTGAGCCGTTAAAACAAAGCCAGAGGTAACAGACCAAGTGAAAATACAATGCCAGGTTGCGGAAAGAGAATGTTACCTATCTGAACTCGTACAAAAATTCCCCATCATTCTCTTTGTTTAGGAGACCAAGCCAATGTCCGTGTAAATGAAAACAAGTGTGAATATTGATTTTTCTTGAATCAAGACTCAGCTTTATGTCCAAGTCAAAGGCAAATAAACCAGAAAGGCTCCGCTGAGCACAGTGCAGAACTAACATGGAAGACAGTCATTTGACCTCTTATGTAAGCAGTGTTGGTGTGGTTCCCCATCCAAAAGGAAGGATGTCAAATGCTTCTTTGGAAATATTTTAACTTCTCTGCGTTTCTTTCTTTGTAATGAACTAATCTCTAACAAGCCAGGACGTGATTGTGTTCAGTAGAAACAGATCAATGGCAACATTTAGCCTAAAGGTTTTATGAGATTGATCAGGAAGTTCGATTTAGATTTAAAGGCACTGTAGTCATATTTAATTTTATTTCTCTCCGCACTTGAGTCTCTTAAACAGGGACCTTCAATTGGACAGGAACGGGACACTGAAGCAAATTGTAACGGATGACGTAATGGCTTACCCAGAAGCATTTTGTGGGAATTGATTTCTTCTAGGTATCCATCAGCCAGCATTTTAGTGTGAAGGGAATCTTCAAACAGGTAAAACAAAAATTCCCGTTGGTTTCAAACCTGACTGCTATATTAATTTTTCACTTTGGAGAAAATTTTCATGACCTTTAAAATTCAGACTGTATCAAGTATTGTTTCAGCCATTGAAGAAAGTGCTTTTGATGGAGATAGGAGAGGGAAACCAAAACATTTCTCAGAGCCACACTTTGAGCTCTGTCCTTGTTACAAACGGCACTTGAGCAAATGCATTTGCCTTTGGAACAGAAAACGACAAGGTAACAGGCTTATCATTACGGATTTGAGTGTTCCAGGTTCTTTAGGTAGTAAGTGATCTATTCAAGATGATCTCTTCCTGAAATAGATCCATTTTGAGAAGGGATATGGATTTCTTAGAAGAAGGCAAATCCCTATGTTAAAACGGTGTGGTGGGTGTTTTTTGTTGTTGTTGTTTTGCAAGTTTTAGAACTTGCAAGGCACAATCGACTTCATAGTTGGAGATGCAGATAAGACCACGACATTCCAAACAGGTGTTTCTTTTTGGTTGTTTTTCAATCTGTCTATCTTTGGATTGTAACCAGTAGAACTGTGCTTGAACTGGAAAGAAGTAGCGGAGGTTTCAGAAGTGGAGCATGCGGTGGAACAGTAAGCTGAGAGCATTGTGCAAGGAGAGGAAAGAGGGGAAAATGGTAAGAGTTTCCTGAGTCGGAAGGGACCCCTAGGGATCGTCAAAGTCCAACTCCTGGCCCTGCACAGACACTCCAACAGTCCCACCCTCTGCATCCCTGAGAGCATTGGCCAAACGCTCCTGGATCTCTGGCAGCCTTGGGGCTGTGCCCATTGCCTGGAGAACCTATTCAGTGCCCGACCAGCCTCTGAGGAAAAAAACCTTTCCCTGATAGCCAGCCTAATCGTCCCCTGACACAGCTCCTGGCATTCCCTTGGCTCCTGTCCCTGGTCGCAGAGAGCAGAGAGCAAAGCTGTCCCTGTGCTGCCCTTGGGAGGAGCTGAGAGGTCCCAAGTGAGGTGTGAGCTCAGTGTCCTCTCTGCAGCTGAACCAAATGCCCTGAGCCACTCTTTGTATGGCTTTCCCTCCAGCCTCTTCGCTATCCCTGTGTCCCTCCTTTGGACATTTCTCCAATAGCCTGAGGTCTTTCTGACGCTGTGGCATCCAAAATTGCCCCCAGGGCTTGAAGAGAGCGCAGTCCCAGCCCAGAGCAGAGCGGGACAATCGCCTCTCTCGAGCGAGCGGTGCCAGAAGATAGGGACAGTTGTCAAAAAATCAGCTGGAGAAAGAAATCTAACAGAGAAACGGGTGATCTTGGCACAGGAAATGGAAGAAGCAGAGGAAGAAGAAGATGAGGAGAGGATTCCTTGTAAAAGTGAAGAAAATGAGCATGCAGAACAGGGACTAAGCATTATGCAGGTAAGTGAGCAAGAGAATAAGTTCGAAAGTGAAGGCAGTTTTGTCCAAAAGAAGGAGGAATAGGAAGTCTTTTTGCTGAGAATGAATAGAAAGTTTTTTTGCATTTAGTTTGTATACGAAGCGCACAGGGCTCTAGATCCTTTTGTGGGAAAATGGAGTGTGTAAAGTTGCCAATCATTTTGGAGCGAATTTGGAGGTTTTTGGGGTCCCAGGTGAATTTTGGGTTGAATTCTGGGGATTTGGGAGTGCCCAGGTGAATTGGGGGGGGCGGGGCGGGGCGGGGATTTGGGGAGATCCAGGTGAGTTTTGAGGGGTCCCAGGTTGATTTTGGGGGAGAATTTGTGGAATTTTGGGGGATCCCGGGTAGCGAGGTTTGGGGTGAATTTGTGGAATGTGGGGAGTCCCAGTTGAATTTTAGGGGGAATTTGTGGAATTCTAGGGATCTCAGGGGAATTTTGGGGTGAATTTGGTGAATTTTAGGGTATACGTGTGAATTTTAGGGTTCTCAGGTGAGTTTTGGGAATGCCAGGCGTATTTTGGGGTGAATTCTGTCGATTTTGGGGTATCCAGGTGAGCATTTGGAAGTCGTGGGAGAATTTTGGGATGAATTTGGGGGGATGCAGGTGGATTTTCCGGGGAATTTTGGTGATTTTTGGGAGTCCCAGATGGGTCTGGGAGTGAATTTGGTGGATTTGGGGGTATCTGGGAGGGTTTTGAGGGGGATTGGAGACATTTTGGAGTGAATTTGGGAGGTGTTGGGGGGACTGGGTCTTGGGGGTGATTTGAGGGGTTTTGGGGGTTGCAGGTGGGATTTTGGGGTGAAGCCCTGGGATTTGGGGGTCCCCCGTGAATTTTGGGGTGAATTTGTGGGCTTTTGGGAGTTGCCAGGTGAGTGCTGAGCGTCCCAGGGGGGACTTCGGGGTGAATTTTGGGGATTTGGGGTTTCCCAGGTGAATTTCTGAGGTGGAAAGGTTCAAAAAGGGTTTTTTTTGAAAACAAGTTAAAGCCAGAAGGTTATTGAAAATTAATAGATGTGATGCAAGTAGGTAATATGCAGACAATACACAGCGAGACAAATCATGGGAAAAATACAGTGGTAACACATGAGTGTGTGAGGATGGGATCAGTATAGCTAAGGCTCAGTTGAAGCTGAATTTGGAAAAGCATGCCAAAACTAAGAATAATAAAGGCACCTACGGGTATTTCAGTGGGAAAAGGAAGATGAAAAGAAACCTATCACACCTCCCCTATTCCCCCCCCCCCCCCCCACCCCCATAAGCCAGACAGGACTAGTGACAACAGACAAGGAGAAGGCTGAGGTACTCAACAAGTGTTGGTCTCAATTTTTACTACCAGTCACTATTTCCACATCTCTCAGGTTATTGGACTGGTGGACTTGATTCTAACCCATAGTAGCAGGTCAGCTTTCAGACCACTTGAGGAACCTGAGCATGCAAGACCATGGGACTCACCCAGAGGCATGTCAGGGCCCTGAGAGAACTGGCAGCTGTACTGCGCCGCTCGCAAGCGGCTTCGTTCTTCGCCTTCTGCCGTCCGGCGAGAGCTGAACTCCAGCGGTCAGTTGCAGCTCTGCCCAACAGCGTGTTCTCAGTTCTGCGGGCAAGCACGCCCTCTTGCCTTGGCCCCGAGAGCAAAGTCCCGAGCGAGCACTCGACTCAGTGCAATGCACCCGGAAGGACGCTCTCGCTCGCCTTTCAAGGAGCGATTCCTAACAGCAGAAGCAGCAGAGGCACAAACTGCATGACGAGAAGGGACAACGTAGAACACGTCTCTGTCCTGGCACATTTTCGTGTGCGATACTTCCCTCCGGGTCTTCGGGCCTTGCGAAGCTCTGTGTACTGCGAGCGCTGCTACTCGCAGCTGAGAAGGACCGTGGAGCTAGCGGCGAATTCGGAGAGCTCTTCGCTGCACTGCGCCGCTCGCAAGCGGCTTCGTTCTTCGCCTTCTGCCGTCCGTCGAGAGCTGAACTCCAGCGGTCAGTTGCAGCTCTGCCCAACAGCGTGTTCTCAGTTCTGCGGGCAAGCACGCCCTCTTGCCTTGGCCCCGAGAGCAAAGTCCCGAGCGAGCACTCGACTCAGTGCAATGCACCCGGAAGGACGCTCTCGCTCGCCTTTCAAGGAGCGATTCCTAACAGCAGAAGCAGCAGAGGCACAAACTGCATGACGAGAAGGGACAACGTAGAACACGTCTCTGTCCTGGCGCATTGTCGTGTGCGATACTTCCCTCCGGGTCTTCGGGCCTTGCGAAGCCCTGTGTACTGCGAGCGCTGCTACTCGCAGCTGAGAAGGACCGTGGAGCTAGCGGCGAATTCGGAGAGCTCTTCGCTGCACTGCGCCGCTCGCAAGCGGCTTCGTTCTTCGCCTTCTGCCGTCCGGCGAGAGCTGAACTCCAGCGGTCAGTTGCAGCTCTGCCCAACAGCGTGTTCTCAGTTCTGCGGGCAAGCACGCCCTCTTGCCTTGGCCCCGAGAGCAAAGTCCCGAGCCAGCACTCGACTCAGTGCAATGCACCCGGAAGGACGCTCTCGCTCGCCTTTCAAGGAGCGATTCCTAACAGCAGAAGCAGCAGAGGCACAAACTGCATGACGAGAAGGGACAACGTAGAACACGTCTCTGTCCTGGCGCATTTTCGTGTGCGATACTTCCCTCCGGGTCTTCGGGCCTTGCGAAGCCCTGTGTACTGCGAGCGCTGCTACTCGCAGCTGAGAAGGACCGTGGAGCTAGCGGCGAATTCGGAGAGCTCTTCGCTGCACTGCGCCGCTCGCAAGCGGCTTCGTTCTTCGCCTTCTGCCGTCCGGCGAGAGCTGAACTCCGGCGGTCAGTTGCAGCTCTGCCCAACAGCGTGTTCTCAGTTCTGCGGGCAAGCACGCCCTCTTGCCTTGGCCCCGAGAGCAAAGTCCCGAGCGAGCACTCGACTCAGTGCAATGCACCCGGAAGGACGCTCTCGCTCGTCTTTCAAGGAGCGATTACCTACAGCAGAAGCAGCAGAGGCACAAACTGCATGACGAGAAGGGACAACGTAGAACACGTCTCTGTCCTGGCGCATTGTCGTGTGCGATACTTCCCTCCGGGTCTTCGGGCCTTGCGAAGCCCTGTGTACTGCGAGCGCTGCTACTCGCAGCTGAGAAGGACCGTGGAGCTAGCGGCGAATTCGGAGAGCTCTTCGCTGCACTGCGCCGCTCGCAAGCGGCTTCGTTCTTCGCCTTCTGCCGTCCGGCGAGAGCTGAACTCCGGCGGTCAGTTGCAGCTCTGCCCAACAGCGTGTTCTCAGTTCTGCGGGCAAGCACGCCCTCTTGCCTTGGCCCCGAGAGCAAAGCCCCGAGCGAGCACTCGACTCAGTGCAATGCACCCGGAAGGACGCTCTCGCTCGCCTTTCAAGGAGCGATTACCTACAGCAGAAGCAGCAGAGGCACAAACTGCATGACGAGAAGGGACAACGTAGAACACGTCTCTGTCCTGGCGCATTTTCGTGTGCGATACTTTCCTCCGGGTCTTCGGGCCTTGCGAAGCCCTGTGTACTGCGAGCGCTGCTACTCGCAGCTGAGAAGGACCGTGGAGCTAGCGGCGAATTCGGAGAGCTCTTCGCTGCACTGCGCCGCTCGCAAGCGGCTTCGTTCTTCGCCTTCTGCCGTCCGGCGAGAGCTGAACTCCGGCGGTCAGTTGCAGCTCTGCCCAACAGCGTGTTCTCAGTTCTGCGGGCAAGCACGCCCTCTTGCCTTGGCCCCGAGAGCAAAGTCCCGAGCGAGCACTCGACTCAGTGCAATGCACCCGGAAGGACGCTCTCGCTCGCCTTTCAAGGAGCGATTACCTACAGCAGAAGCAGCAGAGGCACAAACTGCATGACGAGAAGGGACAACGTAGAACACGTCTCTGTCCTGGCGCATTGTCGTGTGCGATACTTCCCTCCGGGTCTTCGGGCCTTGCGAAGCCCTGTGTACTGCGAGCGCTGCTACTCGCAGCTGAGAAGGACCGTGGAGCTAGCGGCGAATTCGGAGAGCTCTTCGCTGCACTGCGCCGCTCGCAAGCGGCTTCGTTCTTCGCCTTCTGCCGTCCGGCGAGAGCTGAACTCCGGCGGTCAGTTGCAGCTCTGCCCAACAGCGTGTTCTCAGTTCTGCGGGCAAGCACGCCCTCTTGCCTTGGCCCCGAGAGCAAAGCCCCGAGCGAGCACTCGACTCAGTGCAATGCACCCGGAAGGACGCTCTCGCTCGCCTTTCAAGGAGCGATTACCTACAGCAGAAGCAGCAGAGGCACAAACTGCATGACGAGAAGGGACAACGTAGAACACGTCTCTGTCCTGGCGCATTTTCGTGTGCGATACTTCCCTCCGGGTCTTCGGGCCTTGCGAAGCCCTGTGTACTGCGAGCGCTGCTACTCGCAGCTGAGAAGGACCGTGGAGCTAGCGGCGAATTCGGAGAGCTCTTCGCTGCACTGCGCCGCTCGCAAGCGGCTTCGTTCTTCGCCTTCTGCCGTCCGGCGAGAGCTGAACTCCGGCGGTCAGTTGCAGCTCTGCCCAACAGCGTGTTCTCAGTTCTGCGGGCAAGCACGCCCTCTTGCCTTGGCCCCGAGAGCAAAGCCCCGAGCGAGCACTCGACTCAGTGCAATGCACCCGGAAGGACGCTCTCGCTCGCCTTTCAAGGAGCGATTACCTACAGCAGAAGCAGCAGAGGCACAAACTGCATGACGAGAAGGGACAACGTAGAACACGTCTCTGTCCTGGCGCATTTTCGTGTGCGATACTTCCCTCCGGGTCTTCGGGCCTTGCGAAGCCCTGTGTACTGCGAGCGCTGCTACTCGCAGCTGAGAAGGACCGTGGAGCTAGCGGCGAATTCGGAGAGCTCTTCGCTGCACTGCGCCGCTCGCAAGCGGCTTCGTTCTTCGCCTTCTGCCGTCCGGCGAGAGCTGAACTCCGGCGGTCAGTTGCAGCTCTGCCCAACAGCGTGTTCTCAGTTCTGCGGGCAAGCACGCCCTCTTGCCTTGGCCCCGAGAGCAAAGCCCCGAGCGAGCACTCGACTCAGTGCAATGCACCCGGAAGGACGCTCTCGCTCGCCTTTCAAGGAGCGATTCCTAACAGCAGAAGCAGCAGAGGCACAAACTGCATGACGAGAAGGGACAACGTAGAACACGTCTCTGTCCTGGCGCATTGTCGTGTGCGATACTTCCCTCCGGGTCTTCGGGCCTTGCGAAGCCCTGTGTACTGCGAGCGCTGCTACTCGCAGCTGAGAAGGACCGTGGAGCTAGCGGCGAATTCGGAGAGCTCTTCGCTGCACTGCGCCGCTCGCAAGCGGCTTCGTTCTTCGCCTTCTGCCGTCCGGCGAGAGCTGAACTCCGGCGGTCAGTTGCAGCTCTGCCCAACAGCGTGTTCTCAGTTCTGCGGGCAAGCACGCCCTCTTGCCTTGGCCCCGAGAGCAAAGCCCCGAGCGAGCACTCGACTCAGTGCAATGCACCCGGAAGGACGCTCTCGCTCGCCTTTCAAGGAGCGATTCCTAACAGCAGAAGCAGCAGAGGCACAAACTGCATGACGAGAAGGGACAACGTAGAACACGTCTCTGTCCTGGCGCATTGTCGTGTGCGATACTTCCCTCCGGGTCTTCGGGCCTTGCGAAGCCCTGTGTACTGCGAGCGCTGCTACTCGCAGCTGAGAAGGACCGTGGAGCTAGCGGCGAATTCGGAGAGCTCTTCGCTGCACTGCGCCGCTCGCAAGCGGCTTCGTTCTTCGCCTTCTGCCGTCCGGCGAGAGCTGAACTCCGGCGGTCAGTTGCAGCTCTGCCCAACAGCGTGTTCTCAGTTCTGCGGGCAAGCACGCCCTCTTGCCTTGGCCCCGAGAGCAAAGCCCCGAGCGAGCACTCGACTCAGTGCAATGCACCCGGAAGGACGCTCTCGCTCGCCTTTCAAGGAGCGATTCCTAACAGCAGAAGCAGCAGAGGCACAAACTGCATGACGAGAAGGGACAACGTAGAACACGTCTCTGTCCTGGCGCATTGTCGTGTGCGAAACTTCCCTCCGGGTCTTCGGGCCTTGCGAAGCCCTGTGTACTGCGAGCGCTGCTACTCGCAGCTGAGAAGGACCGTGGAGCTAGCGGCGAATTCGGAGAGCTCTTCGCTGCACTGCGCCGCTCGCAAGCGGCTTCGTTCTTCGCCTTCTGCCGTCCGGCGAGAGCTGAACTCCGGCGGTCAGTTGCAGCTCTGCCCAACAGCGTGTTCTCAGTTCTGCGGGCAAGCACGCCCTCTTGCCTTGGCCCCGAGAGCAAAGTCCCGAGCGAGCACTCGACTCAGTGCAATGCACCCGGAAGGACGCTCTCGCTCGCCTTTCAAGGAGCGATTACCTACAGCAGAAGCAGCAGAGGCACAAACTGCATGACGAGAAGGGACAACGTAGAACACGTCTCTGTCCTGGCGCATTGTCGTGTGCGATACTTCCCTCCGGGTCTTCGGGCCTTGCGAAGCCCTGTGTACTGCGAGCGCTGCTACTCGCAGCTGAGAAGGACCGTGGAGCTAGCGGCGAATTCGGAGAGCTCTTCGCTGCACTGCGCCGCTCGCAAGCGGCTTCGTTCTTCGCCTTCTGCCGTCCGGCGAGAGCTGAACTCCAGCGGTCAGTTGCAGCTCTGCCCAACAGCGTGTTCTCAGTTCTGCGGGCAAGCACGCCCTCTTGCCTTGGCCCCGAGAGCAAAGCCCCGAGCGAGCACTCGACTCAGTGCAATGCACCCGGAAGGACGCTCTCGCTCGCCTTTCAAGGAGCGATTACCTACAGCAGAAGCAGCAGAGGCACAAACTGCATGACGAGAAGGGACAACGTAGAACACGTCTCTGTCCTGGCGCATTGTCGTGTGCGAAACTTCCCTCCGGATCTTCGGGCCTTGCGAAGCCCTGTGTACTGCGAGCGCTGCTACTCGCAGCTGAGAAGGACCGTGGAGCTAGCGGCGAATTCGGAGAGCTCTTCGCTGCACTGCGCCGCTCGCAAGCGGCTTCGTTCTTCGCCTTCTGCCGTCCGGCGAGAGCTGAACTCCAGCGGTCAGTTGCAGCTCTGCCCAACAGCGTGTTCTCAGTTCTGCGGGCAAGCACGCCCTCTTGCCTTGGCCCCGAGAGCAAAGTCCCGAGCGAGCACTCGACTCAGTGCAATGCACCCGGAAGGACGCTCTCGCTCGTCTTTCAAGGAGCGATTCCTAACAGCAGAAGCAGCAGAGGCACAAACTGCATGACGAGAAGGGACAACGTAGAACACGTCTCTGTCCTGGCGCATTGTCGTGTGCGAAACTTCCCTCCGGGTCTTCGGGCCTTGCGAAGCCCTGTGTACTGCGAGCGCTGCTACTCGCAGCTGAGAAGGACCGTGGAGCTAGCGGCGAATTCGGAGAGCTCTTCGCTGCACTGCGCCGCTCGCAAGCGGCTTCGTTCTTCGCCTTCTGCCGTCCGGCGAGAGCTGAACTCCAGCGGTCAGTTGCAGCTCTGCCCAACAGCGTGTTCTCAGTTCTGCGGGCAAGCACGCCCTCTTGCCTTGGCCCCGAGAGCAAAGTCCCGAGCGAGCACTCGACTCAGTG
Organism: Sturnus vulgaris; assembly: GCF_052056855.1. Lineage (NCBI taxonomy): Eukaryota > Metazoa > Chordata > Aves > Passeriformes > Sturnidae > Sturnus > Sturnus vulgaris. The sequence continues at coordinate 44,551 of NW_028276466.1, read as the reverse complement.
CAATGCACCCGGAAGGACGCTCTCGCTCGTCTTTCAAGGAGCGATTACCTACAGCAGAAGCAGCAGAGGCACAAACTGCATGACGAGAAGGGACAACGTAGAACACGTCTCTGTCCTGGCGCATTTTCGTGTGCGATACTTCCCTCCGGGTCTTCGGGCCTTGCGAAGCCCTGTGTACTGCGAGCGCTGCTACTCGCAGCTGAGAAGGACCGTGGAGCTAGCGGCGAATTCGGAGAGCTCTTCGCTGCACTGCGCCGCTCGCAAGCGGCTTCGTTCTTCGCCTTCTGCCGTCCGGCGAGAGCTGAACTCCAGCGGTCAGTTGCAGCTCTGCCCAACAGCGTGTTCTCAGTTCTGCGGGCAAGCACGCCCTCTTGCCTTGGCCCCGAGAGCAAAGTCCCGAGCGAGCACTCGACTCAGTGCAATGCACCCGGAAGGACGCTCTCGCTCGCCTTTCAAGGAGCGATTACCTACAGCAGAAGCAGCAGAGGCACAAACTGCATGACGAGAAGGGACAACGTAGAACACGTCTCTGTCCTGGCGCATTGTCGTGTGCGATACTTCCCTCCGGGTCTTCGGGCCTTGCGAAGCCCTGTGTACTGCGAGCGCTGCTACTCGCAGCTGAGAAGGACCGTGGAGCTAGCGGCGAATTCGGAGAGCTCTTCGCTGCACTGCGCCGCTCGCAAGCGGCTTCGTTCTTCGCCTTCTGCCGTCCGGCGAGAGCTGAACTCCAGCGGTCAGTTGCAGCTCTGCCCAACAGCGTGTTCTCAGTTCTGCGGGCAAGCACGCCCTCTTGCCTTGGCCCCGAGTGCAAAGTCCCGAGCGAGCACTCGACTCAGTGCAATGCACCCGGAAGGACGCTCTCGCTCGCCTTTCAAGGAGCGATTACCTACAGCAGAAGCAGCAGAGGCACAAACTGCATGACGAGAAGGGACAACGTAGAACACGTCTCTGTCCTGGCGCATTTTCGTGTGCGATACTTCCCTCCGGGTCTTCGGGCCTTGCGAAGCCCTGTGTACTGCGAGCGCTGCTACTCGCAGCTGAGAAGGACCGTGGAGCTAGCGGCGAATTCGGAGAGCTCTTCGCTGCACTGCGCCGCTCGCAAGCGGCTTCGTTCTTCGCCTTCTGCGGTCCGGCGAGAGCTGAACTCCAGCGGTCAGTTGCAGCTCTGCCCAACAGCGTGTTCTCAGTTCTGCGGGCAAGCACGCCCTCTTGCCTTGGCCCCGAGAGCAAAGCCCCGAGCGAGCACTCGACTCAGTGCAATGCACCCGGAAGGACGCTCTCGCTCGCCTTTCAAGGAGCGATTCCTAACAGCAGAAGCAGCAGAGGCACAAACTGCACGACGAGAAGGGACAACGTAGAACACGTCTCTGTCCTGGCGCATTTTCGTGTGCGATACTTCCCTCCGGGTCTTCGGGCCTTGCGAAGCCCTGTGTACTGCGAGCGCTGCTACTCGCAGCTGAGAAGGACCGTGGAGCTAGCGGCGAATTCGGAGAGCTCTTCGCTGCACTGCGCCGCTCGCAAGCGGCTTCGTTCTTCGCCTTCTGCTGTCCGGCGAGAGCTGAACTCCAGCGGTCAGTTGCAGCTCTGCCCAACAGCGTGTTCTCAGTTCTGCGGGCAAGCACGCCCTCTTGCCTTGGCCCCGAGAGCAAAGCCCCGAGCGAGCACTCGACTCAGTGCAATGCACCCGGAAGGACGCTCTCGCTCGCCTTTCAAGGAGCGATTCCTAACAGCAGAAGCAGCAGAGGCACAAACTGCACGACGAGAAGGGACAACGTAGAACACGTCTCTGTCCTGGCGCATTTTCGTGTGCGATACTTCCCTCCGGGTCTTCGGGCCTTGCGAAGCCCTGTGTACTGCGAGCGCTGCTACTCGCAGCTGAGAAGGACCGTGGAGCTAGCGGCGAATTCGGAGAGCTCTTCGCTGCACTGCGCCGCTCGCAAGCGGCTTCGTTCTTCGCCTTCTGCCGTCCGGCGAGAGCTGAACTCCAGCGGTCAGTTGCAGCTCTGCCCAACAGCGTGTTCTCAGTTCTGCGGGCAAGCACGCCCTCTTGCCTTGGCCCCGAGAGCAAAGCCCCGAGCGAGCACTCGACTCAGTGCAATGCACCCGGAAGGACGCTCTCGCTCGCCTTTCAAGGAGCGATTCCTAACAGCAGAAGCAGCAGAGGCACAAACTGCACGACGAGAAGGGACAACGTAGAACACGTCTCTGTCCTGGCGCATTTTCGTGTGCGATACTTCCCTCCGGGTCTTCGGGCCTTGCGAAGCCCTGTGTACTGCGAGCGCTGCTACTCGCAGCTGAGAAGGACCGTGGAGCTAGCGGCGAATTCGGAGAGCTCTTCGCTGCACTGCGCCGCTCGCAAGCGGCTTCGTTCTTCGCCTTCTGCCGTCCGGCGAGAGCTGAACTCCAGCGGTCAGTTGCAGCTCTGCCCAACAGCGTGTTCTCAGTTCTGCGGGCAAGCACGCCCTCTTGCCTTGGCCCCGAGAGCAAAGCCCCGAGCGAGCACTCGACTCAGTGCAATGCACCCGGAAGGACGCTCTCGCTCGCCTTTCAAGGAGCGATTCCTAACAGCAGAAGCAGCAGAGGCACAAACTGCACGACGAGAAGGGACAACGTAGAACACGTCTCTGTCCTGGCGCATTTTCGTGTGCGAAAGTTCCCTCCGGGTCTTCGGGCCTTGCGAAGCCCTGTGTACTGCGAGCGCTGCTACTCGCAGCTGAGAAGGACCGTGGAGCTAGCGGCGAATTCGGAGAGCTCTTCGCTGCACTGCGCCGCTCGCAAGCGGCTTCGTTCTTCGCCTTCTGCCGTCCGGCGAGAGCTGAACTCCAGCGGTCAGTTGCAGCTCTGCCCAACAGCGTGTTCTCAGTTCTGCGGGCAAGCACGCCCTCTTGCCTTGGCCCCGAGAGCAAAGCCCCGAGCGAGCACTCGACTCAGTGCAATGCACCCGGAAGGACGCTCTCGCTCGCCTTTCAAGGAGCGATTCCTAACAGCAGAAGCAGCAGAGGCACAAACTGCACGACGAGAAGGGACAACGTAGAACACGTCTCTGTCCTGGCGCATTTTCGTGTGCGATACTTCCCTCCGGGTCTTCGGGCCTTGCGAAGCCCTGTGTACTGCGAGCGCTGCTACTCGCAGCTGAGAAGGACCGTGGAGCTAGCGGCGAATTCGGAGAGCTCTTCGCTGCACTGCGCCGCTCGCAAGCGGCTTCGTTCTTCGCCTTCTGCCGTCCGGCGAGAGCTGAACTCCAGCGGTCAGTTGCAGCTCTGCCCAACAGCGTGTTCTCAGTTCTGCGGGCAAGCACGCCCTCTTGCCTTGGCCCCGAGAGCAAAGCCCCGAGCGAGCACTCGACTCAGTGCAATGCACCCGGAAGGACGCTCTCGCTCGCCTTTCAAGGAGCGATTCCTAACAGCAGAAGCAGCAGAGGCACAAACTGCACGACGAGAAGGGACAACGTAGAACACGTCTCTGTCCTGGCGCATTTTCGTGTGCGATACTTCCCTCCGGGTCTTCGGGCCTTGCGAAGCCCTGTGTACTGCGAGCGCTGCTACTCGCAGCTGAGAAGGACCGTGGAGCTAGCGGCGAATTCGGAGAGCTCTTCGCTGCACTGCGCCGCTCGCAAGCGGCTTCGTTCTTCGCCTTCTGCCGTCCGGCGAGAGCTGAACTCCAGCGGTCAGTTGCAGCTCTGCCCAACAGCGTGTTCTCAGTTCTGCGGGCAAGCACGCCCTCTTGCCTTGGCCCCGAGAGCAAAGCCCCGAGCGAGCACTCGACTCAGTGCAATGCACCCGGAAGGACGCTCTCGCTCGCCTTTCAAGGAGCGATTCCTAACAGCAGAAGCAGCAGAGGCACAAACTGCACGACGAGAAGGGACAACGTAGAACACGTCTCTGTCCTGGCGCATTTTCGTGTGCGATACTTCCCTCCGGGTCTTCGGGCCTTGCGAAGCCCTGTGTACTGCGAGCGCTGCTACTCGCAGCTGAGAAGGACCGTGGAGCTAGCGGCGAATTCGGAGAGCTCTTCGCTGCACTGCGCCGCTCGCAAGCGGCTTCGTTCTTCGCCTTCTGCCGTCCGGCGAGAGCTGAACTCCAGCGGTCAGTTGCAGCTCTGCCCAACAGCGTGTTCTCAGTTCTGCGGGCAAGCACGCCCTCTTGCCTTGGCCCCGAGAGCAAAGCCCCGAGCGAGCACTCGACTCAGTGCAATGCACCCGGAAGGACGCTCTCGCTCGCCTTTCAAGGAGCGATTCCTAACAGCAGAAGCAGCAGAGGCACAAACTGCACGACGAGAAGGGACAACGTAGAACACGTCTCTGTCCTGGCGCATTTTCGTGTGCGATACTTCCCTCCGGGTCTTCGGGCCTTGCGAAGCCCTGTGTACTGCGAGCGCTGCTACTCGCAGCTGAGAAGGACCGTGGAGCTAGCGGCGAATTCGGAGAGCTCTTCGCTGCACTGCGCCGCTCGCAAGCGGCTTCCTTCTTCGCCTTCTGCCGTCCGGCGAGAGCTGAACTCCAGCGGTCAGTTGCAGCTCTGCCCAACAGCGTGTTCTCAGTTCTGCGGGCAAGCACGCCCTCTTGCCTTGGCCCCGAGAGCAAAGCCCCGAGCGAGCACTCGACTCAGTGCAATGCACCCGGAAGGACGCTCTCGCTCGCCTTTCAAGGAGCGATTCCTAACAGCAGAAGCAGCAGAGGCACAAACTGCATGACGAGAAGGGACAACGTAGAACACGTCTCTGTCCTGGTACATTTTCCTGTGCGAAACTTCCCTCCGGGTCTTCGGTCCTTGCGAAGCTCTGTGTACTGCGAGCGCTGCTACTCGCAGCTGAGAAGGACCGTGGAGCTAGCGGCGAATTCGGAGAGCTCTTCGCTGCACTGCGCCGCTCGCAAGCGGCTTCGTTCTTCGCCTTCTGCCGTCCGGCGAGAGCTGAACTCCAGCGGTCAGTTGCAGCTCTGCCCAACAGCGTGTTCTCAGTTCTGCGGGCAAGCACGCCCTCTTGCCTTGGCCCCGAGAGCAAAGCCCCGAGCGAGCACTCGACTCAGTGCAATGCACCCGGAAGGACGCTCTCGCTCGCCTTTCAAGGAGCGATTCCTAACAGCAGAAGCAGCAGAGGCACAAACTGCATGACGAGAAGGGACAACGTAGAACACGTCTCTGTCCTGGTACATTTTCCTGTGCGAAACTTCCCTCTGGGTCTTCGGTCCTTGCGAAGCTCTATGTACTGTGAGCGCTGCTACTTGCAGCTGAGAAAGACCGTGGAGCTAGCGGCGAATTCGGAGAGCGCTGAGCACGTAGTCAAGAAGCGAGACGTGTCCCTGCAACGCGGTGCTAATAGCAGCTTCCTCGCGGCCGGGGCGAGCTCCGGCCACAAGACATTCTCGTCCTGGCAACGGATCTCTGTGAAGGGCGTAGGCGAAAAGCTTTCGTTTTCCATTCGAACTGCGAGAGAGGCAGACTGTTGCACGGAGCTCTGAGAACAAAGGTGCACGCCCTAGGCGGGCTTGGGCAGAAGCAGCGTTCTCTAGCTCTTGGCTGCCGGCGCACTTGTGGTTGTGTGGCGCCCTTGCAGCGGCTTCTGGCCGCCGGCAAGTGAAAGCGGCTCCACGCTTGGGCGAGGGCGGTGAACGAAGCGGCACTAGTCCCGTGCTTGTGTGCACCACGTTACAGGCTACTAGGAGAGGAAGGTGGTTGACTCTCGCTTGCCTTCCCAAGTGCCCTTAGCAGTCGGAAGGAGCAAGCTGAAGCACTGCTGCTTGTGCTGCTCCTTGGTTCCCTTGCAGCCCGCTGTGAAAGCATTGGCGGTCACTTCTAGGCGCCGAGTTGCACACAGCACCACTGTAAGTGCCGCGGAGAAGGGAAATCCAGAGTGCAGCGAGGAGCTGGACGTGGCTTACGTGCAGTAAGGAGAAGGTGAACCTAGGCACTGCCTCTTCAATCTGGCCGCCTCTGCTCTGGTAGCAACTTTTGCAAGTCGGCAGAGGGAGCTGCGAGTATGTAGAACGGAGGGCAGCGAGACGCCGTGTGTTATGCGCCCTTTCAGGGCTGCTGCCAGGGTGCTACTTTAAGAACGCCTTCTTCTTCCTCGCGTCCTTCCTCCACTATAGTCTCCTGGATTCACCTGAGACTCTTCCTAGGCATCTCCCTGATCCTTTTTGCAATGAGTCTCACATCATTCTCCTGAAGAAACTGTCTGCTTATGGTTTGCATGGGTGGGCTGTTTGCTGGGTGACAAACTGGGTGATGGCCAGGCCCACAGAGTGGTGGGAAATAGAGTTCATCCAGCTGGTCCCCAAGGCTCGGTCTTGGGCCCAGTCCTGTTTAATATCTTGCTCAGTGTTCTGGACAAGGGGATAGAGTACACGCCCAGGAAGTTCACAGATGATGCAAAGTTGGCTGGTAGTGTTTTTTTCTTCTGGAGGACAGCAGGCTCTGCTTCTTCTTCCTCCTGTTCTGAGGTCGCTGCTCCCTCTTCATCCCTCATTAAGTGTGCTGATTTTGTCACTTGGATGAGAAAACAAACAATTTTAGCAACAATACTAGTGGCAGGGTACAAGAAAGGAAGAGTTCACACGAATCCCCCCCCCCCCCCCGCCCAACAACAGAAAATACCTGATGGCTCCTCTGCCCAGCTTACTGACTACACCGGAACCCATTGTCCCCCAAAGATACTCCCTTCTCCCTTCCCCCAGCCATGATGTGAGATGGAATAGAATAACTAAGATTAAGATTCTCCCTATGGAACTCCATCATACTTCGATTCTGGGAAAAAAAATTTCTTGAAGTTCTATCATTTCAGATCATTTGAATTTGAATTTGCATACTAAAAAGTCTAGCCAGAAACTCATGACAATATTAATAGCCCATTCTAGAATGTCCGAGATGATAGACACTTCTTTCAAGAGAATGTGATACCTCACGTGACTTCTCCAGAATTTAAATGAACAGCGGGAGTAGTCTACAAGATTCTTGCTGCCATCTGGATTTCCTGGTATTTGGCTGGTCTATGTAAACCAACCAGCTATTCAGCAGAGGGAATATTAGTGTGATACTTGATGGTATGTGAGATGGAACACAGTAATTTATGGCTTTTTGCATAGTGATGAAGCTGTAAAGAAAGCTCCGTAATGCTCAGACAAGGAGGCTGCTGGACTTCAAGCAGCAAAGGCCCAAAACGAACCAGTGAAAAGGTGTCATTGAAAAAAAAAAAAAAGCCAGGTGGGGAGCAAAGTGATACTTAAGGGCAGTTTACTGAAAGAGGGAATCTAGTGAAAAAAAAAGTCCAAGAGTGAAGGAATAACAGAGAAAATGAAACTAAGGAAGGAAATCAATCTCAGCTAATCATTTCAGAAGCTAACAAGTTGTCATTGCAATGATGCATAAAGTGAGAAAAAATAAATATGTCTGCGCCAAAATCTGAAATATGAACTTTATTGCATTCTCTCTTCCACGGAATCATACAACAGTCTGTGATTAAAGATCATGTAGTCCAACTTCCTTGCCAGGTAGATCTTACAGTAGATCAAATTGCTCAAGACTAGCCAAACTGATAAGGAGCACTCTCAATGATGGGGCATCCACAACTTCTCTGGAACACCCGTTTGAGTGTCTCACCAGCTTCATTGTAGAAAAGTTTTTCCTTTTAGCCAATCTAAACCTAGTCTCAGTTTGAAAGCATGGCCCCTTATCCTGTCTCTGCAAACTTTCCTAAAAAGTCTTTCTCCATTTGTCTTATACCCTCTTTACATATTCAAAGGCCACAATACTGTCTCTCCAGAAACCTCTCTTCTCCAGGCTAAAAGATCCTACTTTTCACAAGAACCAGGTCATAAACTGAGATGGAAGACATCTCAGGAGATCAGATCATCCAACAGCTCAGCGTAAGAATAGCTCTGAAGTCAGATCAACTAGCTTAGGGCTGTGTCTGTTTGAATTTTGAAAATTAGCAGGACTTGAAATGCTTCAAGGAAGAGAACTCGGGGTGGCTCCAGAAACAGCCTGAGAAACTCGAGCAAACTCGAAACCTCAGAAACTACCACTGCTTTCTCTCCCTCAGCCCAAGCAGTCCCAAAGAAGAAGTGTTCCCAGCAGGCTGGGATAGCACACATATACACTACATATACGTGACAGGCATCGCCAGCAGCCACATCCTGCTCCTTTCTGTGGCTGGCAAGAGTGAGACTGGATGTTTACATGTGGGCAAACTGGGTCCCTCCAGCAGCTCACACACTCAGCCTGCCCAGTGACCCCACTGAATTCCAGTATTAGCAGTGTGCCAAGGCCACAGCACTACTCCGCTTGCTGGCACAGACCATCACACGCCTCCTAAATCAGTCAGGACTCCCCTGGTCCCACAGCCAGCACCCCACTTGCCCTCCGCCAGGCCACTGCCATTGTTCACCAACTTCTCCACTTTGATCTTTGCTGGTGCTCTCAACACTGGCACACCCAGATGTTCTGCAGCTGTTGTCTCCTGGTGGAAAGGACTTGTAAAGCCATGTTTCCTAACAGGACTTCCACAACCTTTCAAAGCAACCTTTACTGGAGTATGAACAATCTCATTCAAATGTCAACATTTCTTTTCCCGTATGTGAAATCAGAATTTCCTTCTTCCGGGCATGCCCAAAACAAGGCACAAACTACATTGTGCCTTCTGTTTCACATGCTGACTCGTTTGTAAACAATGCTAGGAGAATACCTGTTTTGATCCAAGCTAATCTCTGGCCCTTATAGTGCTTTCGGTAGTTAGTTTTGCTTTGTTATTTACTTGATGTCCCATTGAATTGTTGAATCATAAACAGACTACCTGTCTGTATAGCAGCATAGCAGTGATGAATAAATGCAAGAGAAGGAGCAAGGTGATTGTTTGCTAGACTCTTCCTAGAAACTGAGAAATCTGTTACTTAATGCTGACCACAGCAGATGGAGGAAGCATCCTACATGATGTCAAAGCAATGAAGCTGTAATCACTTTTATGATTACAGTCAAGGCACTGCTTTTGCCACCATAAGTGGAGTGCAGGGAATCTTAAAAGACGACACTCTAACTGTTGTCCATGCTCACTGAGAAAATAATGCTTTTACAGCAGAGCAGGTCTCACCGCAGCTAAATCATGGCTTCAACTGTACACCGCCTTCAAAAAGCCCACAAAAACACAAATGAAAGGATTTGGAACCCAAGGGAATCTCGGATTGTGACATCAGCTCACTCTGGATTCTTTCCAAATTCTCAATTCCATTTTCTTCCGAGCCAATTTTCCCACCTAACTTGAGATGTAATTTATGGATTTCCAACACATCTAGTTACCTTAGAATTAGATTGCCACTAGCCAAAAAGACAGAAACAAGCAGTTAAGTGAAGACTGAAACCATGGGTGTTTAGAACAGCAAAACTTGGGCGAAACTATTCTTAAGAAAACCAAAACTTTTAGGACTTACCCATGTATTTTTGGAGGTGGAAAAAGTTTTACATCGAAAAGTCCCTAGGGAACTCTCTTCAGTGCCTGGAGAGCCGCTGTCGCTCGCCTTTCAAGGACCTATTCGTCACAGCAGAGGCAGCAGAGCACAAGATGGCCGACGAGAAGGGGCAGTGTAGAACTCTCTGTCTGTCTGTGTCTCTACTCAGTGTAGAACGTCTCTATCCTGGCACATTTTCGAGTGCGATACTTCCCTCCGGGTCTTCGGTCCTTGCGAAGCTCTATGTACTGTGAGCGCTGCTACTTGCAGCTGAGAAAGACCGTGGAGCTAGCGGCGAATTCGGAGAGCGCTGAGCACGTAGTCAAGAAGCGAGACGTGTCCCTGCAACGCGGTGCTAATAGCAGCTTCCTCGCGGCGGGGGCGAGCTCCGGCCACAAGGCATTCTCGTCCTGGCAACGGATCTCTGTGACGGGCGTAGGCGAAAAGCTTTCGTTTTCCATTCGAACTGCGAGAGAGGCAGACTGTTGCACGGAGCTCTGAGAACAAAGGTGCACGCCCTAGGCGGGCTTGGGCAGAAGCAGCGTTCTCTAGCTCTTGGCTGCCGGCGCACTTGTGGTTGTGTGGCGCCCTTGCAGCGGCTTCTGGCCGCCGGCAAGTGAAAGCGGCTCCACGCTTGGGCGAGGGCGGTGAACGAAGCGGCACTAGTCCCGTGCTTGTGTGCACCACGTTACAGGCTACTAGGAGAGGAAGGTGGTTGACTCTCGCTTGCCTTCCCAAGTGCCCTTAGCAGTCGGAAGGAGCAAGCTGAAGCACTGCTGCTTGTGCTGCTCCTTGGTTCCCTTGCAGCCCGCTGTGAAAGCATTGGCGGTCACTTCTAGGCGCCGAGTTGCACACAGCACCACGGTAAGTGCCTCGGAGAAGGGAAATCCAGAGTGCAGCGAGGAGCTGGACGTGGCTTACGTGCAGTAAGGAGAAGGTGAACCTAGGCACTGCCTCTTCAATCTGGCCGCCTCTGCTCTGGTAGCAACTTTTGCAAGTCGGCAGAGGGAGCCGCGAGTATGTAGAACGGAGGGCAGCGAGATGCCGTGTGTTATGCGCCTTTTCAGGGCTGCTGCCAGGGTGCTACTTTAAGAACGCCTTTTTCTTCCTCGCGTCCTTCTCGCTTCGCTCTAGCTGCATGGAGTACAGCACAGCGAAGGAGTGAGGAAGGGCTCTGCCCCAGCTTTTGTCCCGGCCTGCCTGTGCTGCGCCTTTAGCTGCACACGAGAACAACGGCATTTCTTACCCGCAAGGTAAAAAAGGCTTTAGTGTAGCCTTAGGAATGGCAAGTGCCTAGGCATTAAGTTGAGCGACCACGTATGAGGGAGTCTTTAGAGGTTTCCTCCCCCATGGCGCAGGTGTATTCTCATTCTCGTGCTGAACTGAAAAGTCCGGGCATGGCAAGACTGGCCTGCCTTGTGCAGAGACGAACACAAATGTGGGGCTATGATCCTCTGTGTTCGGAGCTCTGCTTCCGGGTGTGTGGGCCGCCGTGAGCCCGCAGCAGCCGCCGAGGACAGTGTGGATTGTGGATGAGTCTGGGCTGGCCCCCCGCCCCCCCGTTGGTCTGACAGCGGCAGAAGTGGCGTAGGAGCGGCATCGCCTGAGGGCCCCATGGGGGGCGGGAAGAGAGCCGGGAGTGACCCCGAACGACACCGGAAGCGATATCCGTAGGGCCCGGAAGGCCAGCGTTGCCATCGAGTTTGGCCGGTAGGAGGCGTCTAAGGTGCTTTGAAAGGTGGAGCTTCTTTGCTCTAGGACAGTCTGGGAGAGCTGAGGGTGTCCAATCTGGAGAACAGAAGGCTCCAGGGAGATCTTCGAGCCCTTTGCAGTGCCTGCTGGGGCTCCAAGATAGCTGGGGAGGGACTTTGGAAAAGGGTCTGGACTCGCAGGACAAGGGGGAATAGCTTCAAACTGCCAGAGGGCTGGGATAGATGGGATATTGGAAAGGAATTCTTCCTTGGGTGGGTGCTGAGGCACATGTTGCTCAAAGAGGCTGTGTAGGAGCCCCATGGCAGGAAGCGTCCAGGGCCAGGCTGGAGCGGACATGGAGCAACCTGGACTAGTGGAAAAGTGTCCCTGCCCGTGTCAGGATGTGGGAAGAAGATAATTTGTCTCTAAGGTCGCTTCCAGTCCAAACCATTCTGGGATTCTAGGATTCATGGAAGGCCCTTTTCCAAGTGAAGTGTTGTATCTCTTGGCTCCCAGCTTGTAGTTGCCAGTTCTTCTGGAAGCAGGCGTGGCGAAGCAGCTGTGATGAGCCATGGGTTCTCAATAGGACGAGTGTGATATATTTGCAGAGAGGAAGGCTGCAGACAGATCTTCAAGGTCCAGGTAAAACAAGCAAAGGATTGAATAGAAGCCAAAGATTGGTTGTGTTAGTCAGTTTGCTGGCTGTTGAAATGGCCCCAGGTAATTTTCAACATTTCTAATTTGGATTTGTTTGAGTAAAAAATGAATGTGTTACCTCCAGCGTAGGCTCTCCAATGCATCTCCATGTGCTCCCATCTCTTTGTTGTATATCGGGTTCTATTAACTGAAGACAGAATCATAACACAGTAGTAAAACATTTAGAGGTGTAGTTAGCCAGCTTCAGGAGTTTTCAACTCAGCTGTTGACTTTTCTGGTAACTGTAGGCAAGGCAACACAATCCAGTTACTCCACTTTTCCTCTCTGAGGAAAAGATGATCTTTTTTTTTTTTTTTTCTCATTTTGAAAATAGCCTTGAATGAAGAGAGTTATGCACGTGGCATGTAGGATTCATTATTTTACCTTTCTCTTCTGTTGTCTTTCGCGTACTAGTCTTTTTAAAATTTTTTTGTCTCTGTTCTCCATTCAGTAGGTTTGAAAGAATTCTAATTGTTGAGATGATGGTTCTTTGAAGGCTCACTTAGCCCACCTTTTGGGTGAAGGAAAGAAGAAGACAAGGTCCTCTAGGAAGAGTAAAAAGCATACTTTCAAGAGACATTCAGAGATGTCTGCTGATGCCACGCAATTACCGTGTAATCAGCAGAAATGTGTTGGAAAAACACCCATCAGTGACTTCACAAGAAAGCCACACTCAAGACAGGTAAAGAACAGAAGCATAAAACCCCAAAGGTATGAAATGGACAGATTTTCATTGGGAATGAGCAACTCCTGAATTCTTGGTTCTAGAACTAGGGGCTTGTAATAAATAGACTGTCTCCTTGCCAAACGTAAACTTGGTGTCATGAACTGCTCACTGCCCGTTGAAGTGCAGGGCTAGTAGACTAATATTTGCCATGGCAGGCATATTGTATGGCTTTCCTGTTAAAAAGAAATTGGTTTTGCTCATAGCAATCTAGATATGTACCCAGTCTGACACCTATTTTTTAGGCTATATTTCCAAGTAAATGGCTTCCATGATGATGCAGTAAGTTTATGTCATGAACAGGAATGAAGTGATTGCATGCATCCTTTTTTACCCTAAGCCAGCTGCTGAGTAATGAGACAGAGACTCTCACTGACGCCAAGGAGTGCCTGTGCTTTTGGGAAAAGCACTGGGCAGATAAAGCCTATTTCCACATTTCTTGCTAGCGTCTCCTTCAAAGTTCATGGGTTTGTGCATCTTTTAGAGCTGTTCTAGATGTTCTTTGTAGTTTACATGTACTAAATGTAGCAGGTATTGCTTTCATGCCGTCCTACTAGATTTGAAGTTGGGATCTACTCAGGCTTCAATGTCTCAGAAGAAGCAACGTCGATTCTTTGAATTCTACTCTTGAACGTGAGAATGCTACTTATGTAGTTAATGAATTAATTAAATCGAATTCACTTGAATGGAAAAATTGTCTTGTTCATGTAGATTTTAACTTGGGAAATTGATATTTGAGTTCTACTTTTCATTGTTGTTGCTTTTCTGTATTCTTTGATTGCACAGATAGCAGATGTACTGACCAAGTATTGTGTGAAACTGGAGGAAATGCCCTTCCTCTTGGCAGCTGATGTTCACAAGCTCATTAACGCTAAGGCCATGGTAAATGTTTTACCTGGGGCAAGATAGCAGTCTGAATATTCCTAGAATGTCTTTCTTTCCCCAGATGAAATTCATTTTTTCTGCCTATCAATCACTGAAATATAGAAGAAATTTCTACTTGACGGGGTATTGGTTATCATTTGTGTTCTTTTCTCCCCTCATTTTCTGTAGAAGAGACAATTTTTGGTTTGTTTTTGCATGTTGTATGCTGCTTCTACTTCTGGTTTTGTTTTTTAATACACAGAATATAAACGGAGCACTGCTGGATAATGAGAGGGCAACTGCCAAGCTACTCTTGAATCGAATGAAATCAGAGCTTGAGAAAGAAAAATGGCATCAACTGAAATGGCAAGGGACTGGAAGCTCATGCAAAAGAAGTGTGGAGTTCAGAGTTTCAGGTCAGAAATTTGGCAGTCTTCTTTTGGACAATGAGCAACACCAAGAGGCTAGTGTTCACTTTTGGTTTCTGTTAAAGTAATACTTGATCATTTTTTCTTTCTACGTGATACCACGTATGATATCACATATATCATGTGATTCCATTCTACATATCTACTTTCCATCCTGCAGAGAATTTATGGCAAGTGAAGAAATACAGAATCCCCCAACTGTGAATATGGAAATGGAAAAGTTGATAAAGGAGCAGATGGTACTCAGTGAAGAGAGACTGAAGGTTTTGCAATATATCGGGTATGGCAAAAGAGGGTATAGCATAAAGGAAAACAATTGTTGCTGGAGTTAATGAAGGACTTGGCTACAAAATGCACTTTGCTTCCTGTCAATGTGTGATTGCTAAATGCAGCAGTAAGGCAGGGTCTACATCTATTTCTGTACAGCTCTTTTGAATGGAAAAAATGCATTCTTGATTTTCAGTGCCCCAGCTACACTTAATAGGTGGCGATCAGGCTCTAAAAATGGAGGAATGCAGAAGTAAATCTCGAAACATAGCAGAAATGGGCAAAGAGGGGTGGAGAGCTAGAACTTGGTGTTTTTGTCAAGGCATTTTTTTCTCCATGGCGTGGGATTTTATTTGCGGAATAAATGAAGAGAGGAGTCTGGATAGAAATCTAACGTTGCTACGTTTGAATATCCATCCTGAACACAAGACACATTGGTGTGGGTGCAATGCATTACGATCTTTACAGGGAGGTTTTTTACGGTGGATGTAGGAACCAGGTAGATGACAGTTAGTTCCTTATCGGGCAGTAAACAGTTGGCCTTGAACAACAACAATCTCAGGTTTATTTTCATTGCCAAGATGGCTGTAAATAAAAGAACGCCCAGTAGTATGGATATTCGGATTCATAATTTTATATTTGAAGTACTGACTGGTTTGTATTTTAGGATACCTGACTCTTGTTTCCTGCTTTGATAGCACCCTGTTGCCTCCAACACGTGCCAAATCTGATGGAAACGAATGGTGCAGAACTCTGGAGAATTGAAACAAAAGTCTAGGTAGGTCGGGAAATCCTAAGAACAGTCTGGAATTCAAGCAATATTTTCTTTTCTCCTGGGCAACGATGAGGCAGACGGTTGCTTTGAGAGTGCATGTTTGCTCTATTCTTTGTTCCGTGTGTTGCCACATACCTTCTCAGTTGCTTGGAGGTGGCAGTAAGAGCCAAAGAAGCTGCCTGTGGCATGGCTTTCCTTTGGCCAGTACAAACACCTGTGCATGGGGAGATCTAGCAGGAACTGGCTCGGTTAGAATGAATCTGGGGGAAATCAAATGTTAATTTTGACGTGGATCCCTTCTCAGTCATACAAAAATACTCCTTTTTAACTCCTGGAGAAGAAGAGGGGAAGTATGAGAAGAAGAGGGGAAGTATTGGAGATACTTCCTTTCTCTGTGTCCTTGCAGCATGCCTTCCCGCTCTGTGTCTGCCTTCTCTTGCTCCAGAGCACATCCAGTTGGGATGTTTGTAGCCTGTATGGTAGCAAAGAAGTTGGTAGCGATTGTTAAGTACCTTGCTACTTTGAAGCATAATGAGAAACAGCTGTGTATGAAAATGTCTTGATTTCTTTGGCTGGTAATGTCTGGTGTCTGTAGGCACTGCTGGCATCTGTTCCGTGTGCTGAGATTCAGCACATGGCCTCTGTCATGTTTCCATGTCACACTGCACTGTGAAAGATGGGAATTTTGACTGTGGTCTGTTCCGTATCATTCAGACAGCCCTAATGTGGAGTGCGTGGAGAAAATGAGCATCCAGTATGAGCTGGTCGAGGGCAAATGTCAGGAGAAAGGGCAGATGTGCAAGTTGAGTGCCACAGCTTTTGGCTGTGATAGCCGTGGTCCAATGTGTCATTAGAGAGAGTAAAGATGCACCAGACAGTGAGATAACAAGTGGAATTCCTTTTTAACCTCCGCCTTACTCTGTTCAAAAAGTAAGCCATCCGTTTGGTTTCACAGTAGTAGTTGGTATTTGTGCTTGAAATGTGGAAAAGCCGTAACAAATGCCAGTAATGAAGGGAGTGCTGTCCTACATGAATGTGGAAGATGCAAGGAGCCTCAGCCCTTGTGCTAAATCTGTCTTATCTTGGGAAAGAAATTCCACCTCTGCCTCAATTTCTCCCTTTGTGTCCAACCAGATGGTATTGTTTAGTAATCTAATATGGCATGTGGGAGGCTGAATCTATCTCTGTCCATCACAAGAAAAGAAACACTACGTTTAGCCAGGCTCTCTGAAAGCCACACAGTATTTCTTCTGTGCATGTCAATAATTTGTTCTTCTTTTCCTTCAGATGACCCTGTTGGATGTGAACATTTGCACAGCAGAAGATGCTGAAGTTGTGCACTCCAACATGCTTCAGATGACTGAGAAACGAAAATGTAGGTTTGAAGAAGAAGTGGAGCACGTGGATGTACGTTTCTTTTATTTGATGACATATATCTTCATCACTCCTTGGGATTAGTCTGTTCTTCCTGTGCTCCCACCTGCAATGCCTTCTGCGTGGTAGGCTATTGATGTCACCTTAGAAAGAGGTCCATAGTGTGACAAAACACTCCAGAGAAACAGTTTGGTGTGGAAGAGTTTCATGTGGAAGTGTTCATAATTCTTGTGTTTATTATTTGTAATAGAAATAGATTGTATTTTTATGATCATTTCTATCTGAAATACATAGGATAGCGATGAATGACATATGGCCCAGTCTGCTTAAGATCAGACTTCAGGAAGAGCTGGAAATGATCTCCCAAATGTCTTCCAATCTTTTCTATACATAAAAAAAGTCGGGCAGTTGTTTCTAAAGGGATAAATTATAGAATGTGATTTGGTGCTTTATGGTGCCAGAATAAACAGAAGTTTTGAGAATCCGCATTCTTACCAGTTTACTTGGAGACTGATTTTTTTTTTACTCTCCAGATAGAAGACGCCATGTTGGATACCAGTCGTAAAATTCCAGGCAGCCTTTTATCATGTTACATATCCTCTTACTCATTCATTTCACCTTCCAGCAGTTTAGAAAGAACTTGTTCACTTGAATGTTTTTCTTTGGAGTGATTTGAAGGAGATGGCTAAATGGCCATAATCCAGGTAGAAACATAAAAACAAGGGTGTGCTATAAAGACAGGACTTCTTAATGCAAAGAGCCCTCTGAAATTCAAAATACCTGCTATAAAATTAAAAATGTAATCTTTGACTTTTAGATGGGAATTTCTCCTCTTCAGTTTCATTCTGTCAGGTGCATTTTTGCTAACTGCTTGATTCACGCTGAATGGACAGTCCTGTCTTATTGTTGGTATGGCAACAGCGATAGAGATCACTGCTGCTTTCTGTAGAAAGTGGCTGCAAGTTGCTATGACGAGATCTTGTGCAGGTCTAGAGTCTGATTGGATGTGAGGTTCTCATTGTTTCAGAACACCAACTTGGGGTGGCAGTGTCAGAGGTGTTCATTATCTAGGAAGATTTTCATAGGCGATGAGTTTTGCTGAGGTAGCTTTCTCTTCTGGGTGTAGAAGATATGTGCATAATTAACTTCCTTGAATCCTAAAGAGCTGGGGAGATTTTAGTATCTACGAAACCATTTTTACTAGCTTTTTTATGTGGCCTTAGATGATGAAAGTGATCTGGATACAATCTTAGAAAAAAGGCAAACGGTGAGCTGTGAGGAAGAGCTGAAGGAGTATTTGGAGAACACCCTTTCTTCTTGAGATCAACTTAGAACAAGGTATGAATTTGGTATGTTTTGTAAACTTAAAAGGTAGAGCATCTTTGAACATTGGTTGTACTACTTAGGCCTTGTTTTAATGCTGTTGTGTGAAGGTATGGAAAAAGAGTGCTTTTCACTTCATGTAAGAATATAGAATAATGTCCCTACTGAACAAGGTTAAGGCAAATAATGCCCACGGTTTAGGAATGGGACAAAGGAAGACTGCTATCATTCAAAAACCATAGCACATCAGTATTACTGTGCATACCATCACATCCATGCCTTATTCAGAAGGTAAAAGTAGTAGTGCAGATTCTTGGATCACCGGAATCAGAAGTTGGTCTGCACCATCATCTCTTCACTCATAGATTTGATCTCATTCAAAGTTCTAGGAACTCAGACGTTTAAGACAGCCAAGCACCGGCAACTTTAAAAACCATCTAAAAATGGGTACAATACCGCTCTCCTTCCTGAAGATCTTAGCAGCAGCTCTGAAGCCGTAGAGGAAGCAGCACTGTTCACACAGCCAGGAGGTCTTTCCTACCTGCTCGATCAGAGGCACATTAGAAGAGCAGTGTGGACCTGAGGGGCAGATGCACATACCTTCACACACCTCGCAGTGGGACTGTGGTTAGAGCTGGAGGTTTGATACTCTTCCTAATAATTTGAGCCGTTAAAACAAAGCCAGAGGTAACAGACCAAGTGAAAATACAATGCCAGGTTGCGGAAAGAGAATGTTACCTATCTGAACTCGTACAAAAATTCCCCATCATTCTCTTTGTTTAGGAGACCAAGCCAATGTCCGTGTAAATGAAAACAAGTGTGAATATTGATTTTTCTTGAATCAAGACTCAGCTTTATGTCCAAGTCAAAGGCAAATAAACCAGAAAGGCTCCGCTGAGCACAGTGCAGAACTAACATGGAAGACAGTCATTTGACCTCTTATGTAAGCAGTGTTGGTGTGGTTCCCCATCCAAAAGGAAGGATGTCAAATGCTTCTTTGGAAATATTTTAACTTCTCTGCGTTTCTTTCTTTGTAATGAACTAATCTCTAACAAGCCAGGACGTGATTGTGTTCAGTAGAAACAGATCAATGGCAACATTTAGCCTAAAGGTTTTATGAGATTGATCAGGAAGTTCGATTTAGATTTAAAGGCACTGTAGTCATATTTAATTTTATTTCTCTCCGCACTTGAGTCTCTTAAACAGGGACCTTCAATTGGACAGGAACGGGACACTGAAGCAAATTGTAACGGATGACGTAATGGCTTACCCAGAAGCATTTTGTGGGAATTGATTTCTTCTAGGTATCCATCAGCCAGCATTTTAGTGTGAAGGGAATCTTCAAACAGGTAAAACAAAAATTCCCGTTGGTTTCAAACCTGACTGCTATATTAATTTTTCACTTTGGAGAAAATTTTCATGACCTTTAAAATTCAGACTGTATCAAGTATTGTTTCAGCCATTGAAGAAAGTGCTTTTGATGGAGATAGGAGAGGGAAACCAAAACATTTCTCAGAGCCACACTTTGAGCTCTGTCCTTGTTACAAACGGCACTTGAGCAAATGCATTTGCCTTTGGAACAGAAAACGACAAGGTAACAGGCTTATCATTACGGATTTGAGTGTTCCAGGTTCTTTAGGTAGTAAGTGATCTATTCAAGATGATCTCTTCCTGAAATAGATCCATTTTGAGAAGGGATATGGATTTCTTAGAAGAAGGCAAATCCCTATGTTAAAACGGTGTGGTGGGTGTTTTTTGTTGTTGTTGTTTTGCAAGTTTTAGAACTTGCAAGGCACAATCGACTTCATAGTTGGAGATGCAGATAAGACCACGACATTCCAAACAGGTGTTTCTTTTTGGTTGTTTTTCAATCTGTCTATCTTTGGATTGTAACCAGTAGAACTGTGCTTGAACTGGAAAGAAGTAGCGGAGGTTTCAGAAGTGGAGCATGCGGTGGAACAGTAAGCTGAGAGCATTGTGCAAGGAGAGGAAAGAGGGGAAAATGGTAAGAGTTTCCTGAGTCGGAAGGGACCCCTAGGGATCGTCAAAGTCCAACTCCTGGCCCTGCACAGACACTCCAACAGTCCCACCCTCTGCATCCCTGAGAGCATTGGCCAAACGCTCCTGGATCTCTGGCAGCCTTGGGGCTGTGCCCATTGCCTGGAGAACCTATTCAGTGCCCGACCAGCCTCTGAGGAAAAAAACCTTTCCCTGATAGCCAGCCTAATCGTCCCCTGACACAGCTCCTGGCATTCCCTTGGCTCCTGTCCCTGGTCGCAGAGAGCAGAGAGCAAAGCTGTCCCTGTGCTGCCCTTGGGAGGAGCTGAGAGGTCCCAAGTGAGGTGTGAGCTCAGTGTCCTCTCTGCAGCTGAACCAAATGCCCTGAGCCACTCTTTGTATGGCTTTCCCTCCAGCCTCTTCGCTATCCCTGTGTCCCTCCTTTGGACATTTCTCCAATAGCCTGAGGTCTTTCTGACGCTGTGGCATCCAAAATTGCCCCCAGGGCTTGAAGAGAGCGCAGTCCCAGCCCAGAGCAGAGCGGGACAATCGCCTCTCTCGAGCGAGCGGTGCCAGAAGATAGGGACAGTTGTCAAAAAATCAGCTGGAGAAAGAAATCTAACAGAGAAACGGGTGATCTTGGCACAGGAAATGGAAGAAGCAGAGGAAGAAGAAGATGAGGAGAGGATTCCTTGTAAAAGTGAAGAAAATGAGCATGCAGAACAGGGACTAAGCATTATGCAGGTAAGTGAGCAAGAGAATAAGTTCGAAAGTGAAGGCAGTTTTGTCCAAAAGAAGGAGGAATAGGAAGTCTTTTTGCTGAGAATGAATAGAAAGTTTTTTTGCATTTAGTTTGTATACGAAGCGCACAGGGCTCTAGATCCTTTTGTGGGAAAATGGAGTGTGTAAAGTTGCCAATCATTTTGGAGCGAATTTGGAGGTTTTTGGGGTCCCAGGTGAATTTTGGGTTGAATTCTGGGGATTTGGGAGTGCCCAGGTGAATTGGGGGGGGCGGGGCGGGGCGGGGATTTGGGGAGATCCAGGTGAGTTTTGAGGGGTCCCAGGTTGATTTTGGGGGAGAATTTGTGGAATTTTGGGGGATCCCGGGTAGCGAGGTTTGGGGTGAATTTGTGGAATGTGGGGAGTCCCAGTTGAATTTTAGGGGGAATTTGTGGAATTCTAGGGATCTCAGGGGAATTTTGGGGTGAATTTGGTGAATTTTAGGGTATACGTGTGAATTTTAGGGTTCTCAGGTGAGTTTTGGGAATGCCAGGCGTATTTTGGGGTGAATTCTGTCGATTTTGGGGTATCCAGGTGAGCATTTGGAAGTCGTGGGAGAATTTTGGGATGAATTTGGGGGGATGCAGGTGGATTTTCCGGGGAATTTTGGTGATTTTTGGGAGTCCCAGATGGGTCTGGGAGTGAATTTGGTGGATTTGGGGGTATCTGGGAGGGTTTTGAGGGGGATTGGAGACATTTTGGAGTGAATTTGGGAGGTGTTGGGGGGACTGGGTCTTGGGGGTGATTTGAGGGGTTTTGGGGGTTGCAGGTGGGATTTTGGGGTGAAGCCCTGGGATTTGGGGGTCCCCCGTGAATTTTGGGGTGAATTTGTGGGCTTTTGGGAGTTGCCAGGTGAGTGCTGAGCGTCCCAGGGGGGACTTCGGGGTGAATTTTGGGGATTTGGGGTTTCCCAGGTGAATTTCTGAGGTGGAAAGGTTCAAAAAGGGTTTTTTTTGAAAACAAGTTAAAGCCAGAAGGTTATTGAAAATTAATAGATGTGATGCAAGTAGGTAATATGCAGACAATACACAGCGAGACAAATCATGGGAAAAATACAGTGGTAACACATGAGTGTGTGAGGATGGGATCAGTATAGCTAAGGCTCAGTTGAAGCTGAATTTGGAAAAGCATGCCAAAACTAAGAATAATAAAGGCACCTACGGGTATTTCAGTGGGAAAAGGAAGATGAAAAGAAACCTATCACACCTCCCCTATTCCCCCCCCCCCCCCCCACCCCCATAAGCCAGACAGGACTAGTGACAACAGACAAGGAGAAGGCTGAGGTACTCAACAAGTGTTGGTCTCAATTTTTACTACCAGTCACTATTTCCACATCTCTCAGGTTATTGGACTGGTGGACTTGATTCTAACCCATAGTAGCAGGTCAGCTTTCAGACCACTTGAGGAACCTGAGCATGCAAGACCATGGGACTCACCCAGAGGCATGTCAGGGCCCTGAGAGAACTGGCAGCTGTACTGCGCCGCTCGCAAGCGGCTTCGTTCTTCGCCTTCTGCCGTCCGGCGAGAGCTGAACTCCAGCGGTCAGTTGCAGCTCTGCCCAACAGCGTGTTCTCAGTTCTGCGGGCAAGCACGCCCTCTTGCCTTGGCCCCGAGAGCAAAGTCCCGAGCGAGCACTCGACTCAGTGCAATGCACCCGGAAGGACGCTCTCGCTCGCCTTTCAAGGAGCGATTCCTAACAGCAGAAGCAGCAGAGGCACAAACTGCACGACGAGAAGGGACAACGTAGAACACGTCTCTGTCCTGGCACATTTTCGTGTGCGATACTTCCCTCCGGGTCTTCGGGCCTTGCGAAGCCCTGTGTACTGCGAGCGCTGCTACTCGCAGCTGAGAAGGACCGTGGAGCTAGCGGCGAATTCGGAGAGCTCTTCGCTGCACTGCGCCGCTCGCAAGCGGCTTCGTTCTTCGCCTTCTGCCGTCCGTCGAGAGCTGAACTCCAGCGGTCAGTTGCAGCTCTGCCCAACAGCGTGTTCTCAGTTCTGCGGGCAAGCACGCCCTCTTGCCTTGGCCCCGAGAGCAAAGTCCCGAGCGAGCACTCGACTCAGTGCAATGCACCCGGAAGGACGCTCTCGCTCGTCTTTCAAGGAGCGATTCCTAACAGCAGAAGCAGCAGAGGCACAAACTGCATGACGAGAAGGGACAACGTAGAACACGTCTCTGTCCTGGCGCATTGTCGTGTGCGATACTTCCCTCCGGGTCTTCGGGCCTTGCGAAGCCCTGTGTACTGCGAGCGCTGCTACTCGCAGCTGAGAAGGACCGTGGAGCTAGCGGCGAATTCGGAGAGCTCTTCGCTGCACTGCGCCGCTCGCAAGCGGCTTCGTTCTTCGCCTTCTGCCGTCCGGCGAGAGCTGAACTCCAGCGGTCAGTTGCAGCTCTGCCCAACAGCGTGTTCTCAGTTCTGCGGGCAAGCACGCCCTCTTGCCTTGGCCCCGAGAGCAAAGTCCCGAGCCAGCACTCGACTCAGTGCAATGCACCCGGAAGGACGCTCTCGCTCGTCTTTCAAGGAGCGATTACCTACAGCAGAAGCAGCAGAGGCACAAACTGCATGACGAGAAGGGACAACGTAGAACACGTCTCTGTCCTGGCGCATTGTCGTGTGCGATACTTCCCTCCGGGTCTTCGGGCCTTGCGAAGCCCTGTGTACTGCGAGCGCTGCTACTCGCAGCTGAGAAGGACCGTGGAGCTAGCGGCGAATTCGGAGAGCTCTTCGCTGCACTGCGCCGCTCGCAAGCGGCTTCGTTCTTCGCCTTCTGCCGTCCGGCGAGAGCTGAACTCCAGCGATCAGTTGCAGCTCTGCCCAACAGCGTGTTCTCAGTTCTGCGGGCAAGCACGCCCTCTTGCCTTGGCCCCGAGAGCAAAGTCCCGAGCGAGCACTCGACTCAGTGCAATGCACCCGGAAGGACGCTCTCGCTCGCCTTTCAAGGAGCGATTACCTACAGCAGAAGCAGCAGAGGCACAAACTGCATGACGAGAAGGGACAACGTAGAACACGTCTCTGTCCTGGCGCATTTTCGTGTGCGATACTTCCCTCCGGGTCTTCGGGCCTTGCGAAGCCCTGTGTACTGCGAGCGCTGCTACTCGCAGCTGAGAAGGACCGTGGAGCTAGCGGCGAATTCGGAGAGCTCTTCGCTGCACTGCGCCGCTCGCAAGCGGCTTCGTTCTTCGCCTTCTGCCGTCCGGCGAGAGCTGAACTCCAGCGGTCAGTTGCAGCTCTGCCCAACAGCGTGTTCTCAGTTCTGCGGGCAAGCACGCCCTCTTGCCTTGGCCCCGAGAGCAAAGTCCCGAGCGAGCACTCGACTCAGTGCAATGCACCCGGAAGGACGCTCTCGCTCGCCTTTCAAGGAGCGATTACCTACAGCAGAAGCAGCAGAGGCACAAACTGCATGACGAGAAGGGACAACGTAGAACACGTCTCTGTCCTGGCGCATTTTCGTGTGCGATACTTCCCTCCGGGTCTTCGGGCCTTGCGAAGCCCTGTGTACTGCGAGCGCTGCTACTCGCAGCTGAGAAGGACCGTGGAGCTAGCGGCGAATTCGGAGAGCTCTTCGCTGCACTGCGCCGCTCGCAAGCGGCTTCGTTCTTCGCCTTCTGCCGTCCGGCGAGAGCTGAACTCCAGCGGTCAGTTGCAGCTCTGCCCAACAGCGTGTTCTCAGTTCTGCGGGCAAGCACGCCCTCTTGCCTTGGCCCCGAGAGCAAAGTCCCGAGCGAGCACTCGACTCAGTGCAATGCACCCGGAAGGACGCTCTCGCTCGTCTTTCAAGGAGCGATTCCTAACAGCAGAAGCAGCAGAGGCACAAACTGCATGACGAGAAGGGACAACGTAGAACACGTCTCTGTCCTGGCGCATTTTCGTGTGCGATACTTCCCTCCGGGCCTCCGGGCCTTGCGAAGCTCTGTGTACTGCGAGCGCTGCTACTCGCAGCTGAGAAGGACCGTGGAGCTAGCGGCGAATTCGGAGAGCTCTTCGCTGCACTGCGCCGCTCGCAAGCGGCTTCGTTCTTCGCCTTCTGCCGTCCGGCGAGAGCTGAACTCCAGCGGTCAGTTGCAGCTCTGCCCAACAGCGTGTTCTCAGTTCTGCGGGCAAGCACGCCCTCTTGCCTTGGCCCCGAGAGCAAAGCCCCGAGCGAGCACTCGACTCAGTGCAATGCACCCGGAAGGACGCTCTCGCTCGCCTTTCAAGGAGCGATTCCTAACAGCAGAAGCAGCAGAGGCACAAACTGCATGACGAGAAGGGACAACGTAGAACACGTCTCTGTCCTGGCGCATTTTCGTGTGCGATACTTCCCTCCGGGTCTTCGGGCCTTGCGAAGCCCTGTGTACTGCGAGCGCTGCTACTCGCAGCTGAGAAGGACCGTGGAGCTAGCGGCGAATTCGGAGAGCTCTTCGCTGCACTGCGCCGCTCGCAAGCGGCTTCGTTCTTCGCCTTCTGCCGTCCGGCGAGAGCTGAACTCCAGCGGTCAGTTGCAGCTCTGCCCAACAGCGTGTTCTCAGTTCTGCGGGCAAGCACGCCCTCTTGCCTTGGCCCCGAGAGCAAAGCCCCGAGCGAGCACTCGACTCAGTGCAATGCACCCGGAAGGACGCTCTCGCTCGCCTTTCAAGGAGCGATTACCTACAGCAGAAGCAGCAGAGGCACAAACTGCATGACGAGAAGGGACAACGTAGAACACGTCTCTGTCCTGGCGCATTTTCGTGTGCGAAAGTTCCCTCCGGGTCTTCGGGCCTTGCGAAGCCCTGTGTACTGCGAGCGCTGCTACTCGCAGCTGAGAAGGACCGTGGAGCTAGCGGCGAATTCGGAGAGCTCTTCGCTGCACTGCGCCGCTCGCAAGCGGCTTCGTTCTTCGCCTTCTGCCGTCCGGCGAGAGCTGAACTCCAGCGGTCAGTTGCAGCTCTGCCCAACAGCGTGTTCTCAGTTCTGCGGGCAAGCACGCCCTCTTGCCTTGGCCCCGAGAGCAAAGCCCCGAGCGAGCACTCGACTCAGTGCAATGCACCCGGAAGGACGCTCTCGCTCGCCTTTCAAGGAGCGATTCCTAACAGCAGAAGCAGCAGAGGCACAAACTGCATGACGAGAAGGGACAACGTAGAACACGTCTCTGTCCTGGCGCATTTTCGTGTGCGATACTTCCCTCCGGGTCTTCGGGCCTTGCGAAGCCCTGTGTACTGCGAGCGCTGCTACTCGCAGCTGAGAAGGACCGTGGAGCTAGCGGCGAATTCGGAGAGCTCTTCGCTGCACTGCGCCGCTCGCAAGCGGCTTCGTTCTTCGCCTTCTGCCGTCCGGCGAGAGCTGAACTCCAGCGGTCAGTTGCAGCTCTGCCCAACAGCGTGTTCTCAGTTCTGCGGGCAAGCACGCCCTCTTGCCTTGGCCCCGAGAGCAAAGCCCCGAGCGAGCACTCGACTCAGTGCAATGCACCCGGAAGGACGCTCTCGCTCGCCTTTCAAGGAGCGATTCCTAACAGCAGAAGCAGCAGAGGCACAAACTGCATGACGAGAAGGGACAACGTAGAACACGTCTCTGTCCTGGCGCATTTTCGTGTGCGATACTTCCCTCCGGGTCTTCGGGCCTTGCGAAGCCCTGTGTACTGCGAGCGCTGCTACTCGCAGCTGAGAAGGACCGTGGAGCTAGCGGCGAATTCGGAGAGCTCTTCGCTGCACTGCGCCGCTCGCAAGCGGCTTCGTTCTTCGCCTTCTGCCGTCCGGCGAGAGCTGAACTCCAGCGGTCAGTTGCAGCTCTGCCCAACAGCGTGTTCTCAGTTCTGCGGGCAAGCACGCCCTCTTGCCTTGGCCCCGAGAGCAAAGCCCCGAGCGAGCACTCGACTCAGTGCAATGCACCCGGAAGGACGCTCTCGCTCGCCTTTCAAGGAGCGATTACCTACAGCAGAAGCAGCAGAGGCAAAAACTGCATGACGAGAAGGGACAACGTAGAACACGTCTCTGTCCTGGCGCATTTTCGTGTGCGATACTTCCCTCCGGGTCTTCGGGCCTTGCGAAGCCCTGTGTACTGCGAGCGCTGCTACTCGCAGCTGAGAAGGACCGTGGAGCTAGCGGCGAATTCGGAGAGCTCTTCGCTGCACTGCGCCGCTCGCAAGCGGCTTCGTTCTTCGCCTTCTGCCGTCCGGCGAGAGCTGAACTCCAGCGGTCAGTTGCAGCTCTGCCCAACAGCGTGTTCTCAGTTCTGCGGGCAAGCACGCCCTCTTGCCTTGGCCCCGAGAGCAAAGCCCCGAGCGAGCACTCGACTCAGTGCAATGCACCCGGAAGGACGCTCTCGCTCGCCTTTCAAGGAGCGATTACCTACAGCAGAAGCAGCAGAGGCAAAAACTGCATGACGAGAAGGGACAACGTAGAACACGTCTCTGTCCTGGCGCATTTTCGTGTGCGATACTTCCCTCCGGGTCTTCGGGCCTTGCGAAGCCCTGTGTACTGCGAGCGCTGCTACTCGCAGCTGAGAAGGACCGTGGAGCTAGCGGCGAATTCGGAGAGCTCTTCGCTGCACTGCGCCGCTCGCAAGCGGCTTCGTTCTTCGCCTTCTGCCGTCCGGCGAGAGCTGAACTCCAGCGGTCAGTTGCAGCTCTGCCCAACAGCGTGTTCTCAGTTCTGCGGGCAAGCACGCCCTCTTGCCTTGGCCCCGAGAGCAAAGCCCCGAGCGAGCACTCGACTCAGTGCAATGCACCCGGAAGGACGCTCTCGCTCGCCTTTCAAGGAGCGATTCCTAACAGCAGAAGCAGCAGAGGCACAAACTGCATGACGAGAAGGGACAACGTAGAACACGTCTCTGTCCTGGCGCATTTTCGTGTGCGATACTTCCCTCCGGGTCTTCGGGCCTTGCGAAGCCCTGTGTACTGCGAGCGCTGCTACTCGCAGCTGAGAAGGACCGTGGAGCTAGCGGCGAATTCGGAGAGCTCTTCGCTGCACTGCGCCGCTCGCAAGCGGCTTCGTTCTTCGCCTTCTGCCGTCCGGCGAGAGCTGAACTCCAGCGGTCAGTTGCAGCTCTGCCCAACAGCGTGTTCTCAGTTCTGCGGGCAAGCACGCCCTCTTGCCTTGGCCCCGAGAGCAAAGCCCCGAGCGAGCACTCGACTCAGTGCAATGCACCCGGAAGGACGCTCTCGCTCGCCTTTCAAGGAGCGATTCCTAACAGCAGAAGCAGCAGAGGCACAAACTGCATGACGAGAAGGGACAACGTAGAACACGTCTCTGTCCTGGCGCATTTTCGTGTGCGATACTTCCCTCCGGGTCTTCGGGCCTTGCGAAGCCCTGTGTACTGCGAGCGCTGCTACTCGCAGCTGAGAAGGACCGTGGAGCTAGCGGCGAATTCGGAGAGCTCTTCGCTGCACTGCGCCGCTCGCAAGCGGCTTCGTTCTTCGCCTTCTGCCGTCCGGCGAGAGCTGAACTCCAGCGGTCAGTTGCAGCTCTGCCCAACAGCGTGTTCTCAGTTCTGCGGGCAAGCACGCCCTCTTGCCTTGGCCCCGAGAGCAAAGCCCCGAGCGAGCACTCGACTCAGTGCAATGCACCCGGAAGGACGCTCTCGCTCGCCTTTCAAGGAGCGATTCCTAACAGCAGAAGCAGCAGAGGCACAAACTGCATGACGAGAAGGGACAACGTAGAACACGTCTCTGTCCTGGCGCATTTTCGTGTGCGATACTTCCCTCCGGGTCTTCGGGCCTTGCGAAGCCCTGTGTACTGCGAGCGCTGCTACTCGCAGCTGAGAAGGACCGTGGAGCTAGCGGCGAATTCGGAGAGCTCTTCGCTGCACTGCGCCGCTCGCAAGCGGCTTCGTTCTTCGCCTTCTGCCGTCCGGCGAGAGCTGAACTCCAGCGGTCAGTTGCAGCTCTGCCCAACAGCGTGTTCTCAGTTCTGCGGGCAAGCACGCCCTCTTGCCTTGGCCCCGAGAGCAAAGCTCCGAGCGAGCACTCGACTCAGTGCAATGCACCCGGAAGGACGCTCTCGCTCGCCTTTCAAGGAGCGATTCCTAACAGCAGAAGCAGCAGAGGCACAAACTGCATGACGAGAAGGGACAACGTAGAACACGTCTCTGTCCTGGCGCATTTTCGTGTGCGATACTTCCCTCCGGGTCTTCGGGCCTTGCGAAGCCCTGTGTACTGCGAGCGCTGCTACTCGCAGCTGAGAAGGACCGTGGAGCTAGCGGCGAATTCGGAGAGCTCTTCGCTGCACTGCGCCGCTCGCAAGCGGCTTCGTTCTTCGCCTTCTGCCGTCCGGCGAGAGCTGAACTCCAGCGGTCAGTTGCAGCTCTGCCCAACAGCGTGTTCTCAGTTCTGCGGGCAAGCACGCCCTCTTGCCTTGGCCCCGAGAGCAAAGCCCCGAGCGAGCACTCGACTCAGTGCAATGCACCCGGAAGGACGCTCTCGCTCGCCTTTCAAGGAGCGATTCCTAACAGCAGAAGCAGCAGAGGCACAAACTGCATGACGAGAAGGGACAACGTAGAACACGTCTCTGTCCTGGCGCATTTTCGTGTGCGATACTTCCCTCCGGGTCTTCGGGCCTTGCGAAGCCCTGTGTACTGCGAGCGCTGCTACTCGCAGCTGAGAAGGACCGTGGAGCTAGCGGCGAATTCGGAGAGCTCTTCGCTGCACTGCGCCGCTCGCAAGCGGCTTCGTTCTTCGCCTTCTGCCGTCCGGCGAGAGCTGAACTCCAGCGGTCAGTTGCAGCTCTGCCCAACAGCGTGTTCTCAGTTCTGCGGGCAAGCACGCCCTCTTGCCTTGGCCCCGAGAGCAAAGCCCCGAGCGAGCACTCGACTCAGTGCAATGCACCCGGAAGGACGCTCTCGCTCGCCTTTCAAGGAGCGATTCCTAACAGCAGAAGCAGCAGAGGCACAAACTGCATGACGAGAAGGGACAACGTAGAACACGTCTCTGTCCTGGCGCATTTTCGTGTGCGATACTTCCCTCCGGGTCTTCGGGCCTTGCGAAGCCCTGTGTACTGCGAGCGCTGCTACTCGCAGCTGAGAAGGACCGTGGAGCTAGCGGCGAATTCGGAGAGCTCTTCGCTGCACTGCGCCGCTCGCAAGCGGCTTCGTTCTTCGCCTTCTGCCGTCCGGCGAGAGCTGAACTCCAGCGGTCAGTTGCAGCTCTGCCCAACAGCGTGTTCTCAGTTCTGCGGGCAAGCACGCCCTCTTGCCTTGGCCCCGAGAGCAAAGCCCCGAGCGAGCACTCGACTCAGTGCAATGCACCCGGAAGGACGCTCTCGCTCGCCTTTCAAGGAGCGATTACCTACAGCAGAAGCAGCAGAGGCAAAAACTGCATGACGAGAAGGGACAACGTAGAACACGTCTCTGTCCTGGCGCATTTTCGTGTGCGATACTTCCCTCCGGGTCTTCGGGCCTTGCGAAGCCCTGTGTACTGCGAGCGCTGCTACTCGCAGCTGAGAAGGACCGTGGAGCTAGCGGCGAATTCGGAGAGCTCTTCGCTGCACTGCGCCGCTCGCAAGCGGCTTCGTTCTTCGCCTTCTGCCGTCCGGCGAGAGCTGAACTCCAGCGGTCAGTTGCAGCTCTGCCCAACAGCGTGTTCTCAGTTCTGCGGGCAAGCACGCCCTCTTGCCTTGGCCCCGAGAGCAAAGCCCCGAGCGAGCACTCGACTCAGTGCAATGCACCCGGAAGGACGCTCTCGCTCGCCTTTCAAGGAGCGATTACCTACAGCAGAAGCAGCAGAGGCAAAAACTGCATGACGAGAAGGGACAACGTAGAACACGTCTCTGTCCTGGCGCATTTTCGTGTGCGATACTTCCCTCCGGGTCTTCGGGCCTTGCGAAGCCCTGTGTACTGCGAGCGCTGCTACTCGCAGCTGAGAAGGACCGTGGAGCTAGCGGCGAATTCGGAGAGCTCTTCGCTGCACTGCGCCGCTCGCAAGCGGCTTCGTTCTTCGCCTTCTGCCGTCCGGCGAGAGCTGAACTCCAGCGGTCAGTTGCAGCTCTGCCCAACAGCGTGTTCTCAGTTCTGCGGGCAAGCACGCCCTCTTGCCTTGGCCCCGAGAGCAAAGCCCCGAGCGAGCACTCGACTCAGTGCAATGCACCCGGAAGGACGCTCTCGCTCGCCTTTCAAGGAGCGATTCCTAACAGCAGAAGCAGCAGAGGCACAAACTGCATGACGAGAAGGGACAACGTAGAACACGTCTCTGTCCTGGCGCATTTTCGTGTGC
This sequence comes from Sturnus vulgaris, assembly GCF_052056855.1. Taxonomy (NCBI): domain Eukaryota; kingdom Metazoa; phylum Chordata; class Aves; order Passeriformes; family Sturnidae; genus Sturnus; species Sturnus vulgaris. Next base: position 14,034 of record NW_028276466.1, on the reverse strand, counting down.
GATACTTCCCTCCGGGTCTTCGGGCCTTGCGAAGCCCTGTGTACTGCGAGCGCTGCTACTCGCAGCTGAGAAGGACCGTGGAGCTAGCGGCGAATTCGGAGAGCTCTTCGCTGCACTGCGCCGCTCGCAAGCGGCTTCGTTCTTCGCCTTCTGCCGTCCGGCGAGAGCTGAACTCCAGCGGTCAGTTGCAGCTCTGCCCAACAGCGTGTTCTCAGTTCTGCGGGCAAGCACGCCCTCTTGCCTTGGCCCCGAGAGCAAAGCCCCGAGCGAGCACTCGACTCAGTGCAATGCACCCGGAAGGACGCTCTCGCTCGCCTTTCAAGGAGCGATTCCTAACAGCAGAAGCAGCAGAGGCACAAACTGCATGACGAGAAGGGACAACGTAGAACACGTCTCTGTCCTGGCGCATTTTCGTGTGCGATACTTCCCTCCGGGTCTTCGGGCCTTGCGAAGCCCTGTGTACTGCGAGCGCTGCTACTCGCAGCTGAGAAGGACCGTGGAGCTAGCGGCGAATTCGGAGAGCTCTTCGCTGCACTGCGCCGCTCGCAAGCGGCTTCGTTCTTCGCCTTCTGCCGTCCGGCGAGAGCTGAACTCCAGCGGTCAGTTGCAGCTCTGCCCAACAGCGTGTTCTCAGTTCTGCGGGCAAGCACGCCCTCTTGCCTTGGCCCCGAGAGCAAAGCCCCGAGCGAGCACTCGACTCAGTGCAATGCACCCGGAAGGACGCTCTCGCTCGCCTTTCAAGGAGCGATTCCTAACAGCAGAAGCAGCAGAGGCACAAACTGCATGACGAGAAGGGACAACGTAGAACACGTCTCTGTCCTGGCGCATTTTCGTGTGCGATACTTCCCTCCGGGTCTTCGGGCCTTGCGAAGCCCTGTGTACTGCGAGCGCTGCTACTCGCAGCTGAGAAGGACCGTGGAGCTAGCGGCGAATTCGGAGAGCTCTTCGCTGCACTGCGCCGCTCGCAAGCGGCTTCGTTCTTCGCCTTCTGCCGTCCGGCGAGAGCTGAACTCCAGCGGTCAGTTGCAGCTCTGCCCAACAGCGTGTTCTCAGTTCTGCGGGCAAGCACGCCCTCTTGCCTTGGCCCCGAGAGCAAAGCTCCGAGCGAGCACTCGACTCAGTGCAATGCACCCGGAAGGACGCTCTCGCTCGCCTTTCAAGGAGCGATTCCTAACAGCAGAAGCAGCAGAGGCACAAACTGCATGACGAGAAGGGACAACGTAGAACACGTCTCTGTCCTGGCGCATTTTCGTGTGCGATACTTCCCTCCGGGTCTTCGGGCCTTGCGAAGCCCTGTGTACTGCGAGCGCTGCTACTCGCAGCTGAGAAGGACCGTGGAGCTAGCGGCGAATTCGGAGAGCTCTTCGCTGCACTGCGCCGCTCGCAAGCGGCTTCGTTCTTCGCCTTCTGCCGTCCGGCGAGAGCTGAACTCCAGCGGTCAGTTGCAGCTCTGCCCAACAGCGTGTTCTCAGTTCTGCGGGCAAGCACGCCCTCTTGCCTTGGCCCCGAGAGCAAAGCCCCGAGCGAGCACTCGACTCAGTGCAATGCACCCGGAAGGACGCTCTCGCTCGCCTTTCAAGGAGCGATTCCTAACAGCAGAAGCAGCAGAGGCACAAACTGCATGACGAGAAGGGACAACGTAGAACACGTCTCTGTCCTGGCGCATTTTCGTGTGCGATACTTCCCTCCGGGTCTTCGGGCCTTGCGAAGCCCTGTGTACTGCGAGCGCTGCTACTCGCAGCTGAGAAGGACCGTGGAGCTAGCGGCGAATTCGGAGAGCTCTTCGCTGCACTGCGCCGCTCGCAAGCGGCTTCGTTCTTCGCCTTCTGCCGTCCGGCGAGAGCTGAACTCCAGCGGTCAGTTGCAGCTCTGCCCAACAGCGTGTTCTCAGTTCTGCGGGCAAGCACGCCCTCTTGCCTTGGCCCCGAGAGCAAAGCCCCGAGCGAGCACTCGACTCAGTGCAATGCACCCGGAAGGACGCTCTCGCTCGCCTTTCAAGGAGCGATTCCTAACAGCAGAAGCAGCAGAGGCACAAACTGCATGACGAGAAGGGACAACGTAGAACACGTCTCTGTCCTGGCGCATTTTCGTGTGCGATACTTCCCTCCGGGTCTTCGGGCCTTGCGAAGCCCTGTGTACTGCGAGCGCTGCTACTCGCAGCTGAGAAGGACCGTGGAGCTAGCGGCGAATTCGGAGAGCTCTTCGCTGCACTGCGCCGCTCGCAAGCGGCTTCGTTCTTCGCCTTCTGCCGTCCGGCGAGAGCTGAACTCCAGCGGTCAGTTGCAGCTCTGCCCAACAGCGTGTTCTCAGTTCTGCGGGCAAGCACGCCCTCTTGCCTTGGCCCCGAGAGCAAAGCTCCGAGCGAGCACTCGACTCAGTGCAATGCACCCGGAAGGACGCTCTCGCTCGCCTTTCAAGGAGCGATTCCTAACAGCAGAAGCAGCAGAGGCACAAACTGCATGACGAGAAGGGACAACGTAGAACACGTCTCTGTCCTGGCGCATTTTCGTGTGCGATACTTCCCTCCGGGTCTTCGGGCCTTGCGAAGCCCTGTGTACTGCGAGCGCTGCTACTCGCAGCTGAGAAGGACCGTGGAGCTAGCGGCGAATTCGGAGAGCTCTTCGCTGCACTGCGCCGCTCGCAAGCGGCTTCGTTCTTCGCCTTCTGCCGTCCGGCGAGAGCTGAACTCCAGCGGTCAGTTGCAGCTCTGCCCAACAGCGTGTTCTCAGTTCTGCGGGCAAGCACGCCCTCTTGCCTTGGCCCCGAGAGCAAAGCCCCGAGCGAGCACTCGACTCAGTGCAATGCACCCGGAAGGACGCTCTCGCTCGCCTTTCAAGGAGCGATTCCTAACAGCAGAAGCAGCAGAGGCACAAACTGCATGACGAGAAGGGACAACGTAGAACACGTCTCTGTCCTGGCGCATTTTCGTGTGCGATACTTCCCTCCGGGTCTTCGGGCCTTGCGAAGCCCTGTGTACTGCGAGCGCTGCTACTCGCAGCTGAGAAGGACCGTGGAGCTAGCGGCGAATTCGGAGAGCTCTTCGCTGCACTGCGCCGCTCGCAAGCGGCTTCGTTCTTCGCCTTCTGCCGTCCGGCGAGAGCTGAACTCCAGCGGTCAGTTGCAGCTCTGCCCAACAGCGTGTTCTCAGTTCTGCGGGCAAGCACGCCCTCTTGCCTTGGCCCCGAGAGCAAAGCCCCGAGCGAGCACTCGACTCAGTGCAATGCACCCGGAAGGACGCTCTCGCTCGCCTTTCAAGGAGCGATTCCTAACAGCAGAAGCAGCAGAGGCACAAACTGCATGACGAGAAGGGACAACGTAGAACACGTCTCTGTCCTGGCGCATTTTCGTGTGCGATACTTCCCTCCGGGTCTTCGGGCCTTGCGAAGCCCTGTGTACTGCGAGCGCTGCTACTCGCAGCTGAGAAGGACCGTGGAGCTAGCGGCGAATTCGGAGAGCTCTTCGCTGCACTGCGCCGCTCGCAAGCGGCTTCGTTCTTCGCCTTCTGCCGTCCGGCGAGAGCTGAACTCCAGCGGTCAGTTGCAGCTCTGCCCAACAGCGTGTTCTCAGTTCTGCGGGCAAGCACGCCCTCTTGCCTTGGCCCCGAGAGCAAAGCTCCGAGCGAGCACTCGACTCAGTGCAATGCACCCGGAAGGACGCTCTCGCTCGCCTTTCAAGGAGCGATTCCTAACAGCAGAAGCAGCAGAGGCACAAACTGCATGACGAGAAGGGACAACGTAGAACACGTCTCTGTCCTGGCGCATTTTCGTGTGCGATACTTCCCTCCGGGTCTTCGGGCCTTGCGAAGCCCTGTGTACTGCGAGCGCTGCTACTCGCAGCTGAGAAGGACCGTGGAGCTAGCGGCGAATTCGGAGAGCTCTTCGCTGCACTGCGCCGCTCGCAAGCGGCTTCGTTCTTCGCCTTCTGCCGTCCGGCGAGAGCTGAACTCCAGCGGTCAGTTGCAGCTCTGCCCAACAGCGTGTTCTCAGTTCTGCGGGCAAGCACGCCCTCTTGCCTTGGCCCCGAGAGCAAAGCCCCGAGCGAGCACTCGACTCAGTGCAATGCACCCGGAAGGACGCTCTCGCTCGCCTTTCAAGGAGCGATTCCTAACAGCAGAAGCAGCAGAGGCACAAACTGCATGACGAGAAGGGACAACGTAGAACACGTCTCTGTCCTGGCGCATTTTCGTGTGCGATACTTCCCTCCGGGTCTTCGGGCCTTGCGAAGCCCTGTGTACTGCGAGCGCTGCTACTCGCAGCTGAGAAGGACCGTGGAGCTAGCGGCGAATTCGGAGAGCTCTTCGCTGCACTGCGCCGCTCGCAAGCGGCTTCGTTCTTCGCCTTCTGCCGTCCGGCGAGAGCTGAACTCCAGCGGTCAGTTGCAGCTCTGCCCAACAGCGTGTTCTCAGTTCTGCGGGCAAGCACGCCCTCTTGCCTTGGCCCCGAGAGCAAAGTCCCGAGCGAGCACTCGACTCAGTGCAATGCACCCGGAAGGACGCTCTCGCTCGCCTTTCAAGGAGCGATTCCTAACAGCAGAAGCAGCAGAGGCACAAACTGCATGACGAGAAGGGACAACGTAGAACACGTCTCTGTCCTGGCGCATTGTCGTGTGCGATACTTCCCTCCGGGTCTTCGGGCCTTGCGAAGCCCTGTGTACTGCGAGCGCTGCTACTCGCAGCTGAGAAGGACCGTGGAGCTAGCGGCGAATTCGGAGAGCTCTTCGCTGCACTGCGCCGCTCGCAAGCGGCTTCGTTCTTCGCCTTCTGCCGTCCGGCGAGAGCTGAACTCCAGCGGTCAGTTGCAGCTCTGCCCAACAGCGTGTTCTCAGTTCTGCGGGCAAGCACGCCCTCTTGCCTTGGCCCCGAGAGCAAAGCCCCGAGCGAGCACTCGACTCAGTGCAATGCACCCGGAAGGACGCTCTCGCTCGCCTTTCAAGGAGCGATTCCTAACAGCAGAAGCAGCAGAGGCACAAACTGCATGACGAGAAGGGACAACGTAGAACACGTCTCTGTCCTGGCGCATTTTCGTGTGCGAAACTTCCCTCCGGGTCTTCGGGCCTTGCGAAGCCTTGTGTACTGCGAGCGCTGCTACTCGCAGCTGAGAAGGACCGTGGAGCTAGCGGCGAATTCGGAGAGCTCTTCGCTGCACTGCGCCGCTCGCAAGCGGCTTCGTTCTTCGCCTTCTGCCGTCCGGCGAGAGCTGAACTCCAGCGGTCAGTTGCAGCTCTGCCCAACAGCGTGTTCTCAGTTCTGCGGGCAAGCACGCCCTCTTGCCTTGGCCCCGAGAGCAAAGTCCCGAGCGAGCACTCGACTCAGTGCAATGCACCCGGAAGGACGCTCTCGCTCGCCTTTCAAGGAGCGATTACCTACAGCAGAAGCAGCAGAGGCACAAACTGCATGACGAGAAGGGACAACGTAGAACACGTCTCTCTCCTGGCGCATTTTCCTGTGCGATACTTCCCTCCGGGTCTTCGGGCCTTGCGAAGCTCTGTGTACTGCGAGCGCTGCTACTCGCAGCTGAGAAGGACCGTGGAGCTAGCGGCGAATTCGGAGAGCTCTTCGCTGCACTGCGCCGCTCGCAAGCGGCTTCGTTCTTCGCCTTCTGCCGTCCGGCGAGAGCTGAACTCCAGCGGTCAGTTGCAGCTCTGCCCAACAGCGTGTTCTCAGTTCTGCGGGCAAGCACGCCCTCTTGCCTTGGCCCCGAGAGCAAAGTCCCGAGCCAGCACTCGACTCAGTGCAATGCACCCGGAAGGACGCTCTCGCTCGCCTTTCAAGGAGCGATTACCTACAGCAGAAGCAGCAGAGGCACAAACTGCATGACGAGAAGGGACAACGTAGAACACGTCTCTGTCCTGGCGCATTGTCGTGTGCGATACTTCCCTCCGGGTCTTCGGGCCTTGCGAAGCCCTGTGTACTGCGAGCGCTGCTACTCGCAGCTGAGAAGGACCGTGGAGCTAGCGGCGAATTCGGAGAGCTCTTCGCTGCACTGCGCCGCTCGCAAGCGGCTTCGTTCTTCGCCTTCTGCCGTCCGGCGAGAGCTGAACTCCAGCGGTCAGTTGCAGCTCTGCCCAACAGCGTGTTCTCAGTTCTGCGGGCAAGCACGCCCTCTTGCCTTGGCCCCGAGAGCAAAGCCCCGAGCGAGCACTCGACTCAGTGCAATGCACCCGGAAGGACGCTCTCGCTCGCCTTTCAAGGAGCGATTACCTACAGCAGAAGCAGCAGAGGCACAAACTGCACGACGAGAAGGGACAACGTAGAACACGTCTCTGTCCTGGCGCATTTTCGTGTGCGATACTTCCCTCCGGGTCTTCGGGCCTTGCGAAGCCCTGTGTACTGCGAGCGCTGCTACTCGCAGCTGAGAAGGACCGTGGAGCTAGCGGCGAATTCGGAGAGCTCTTCGCTGCACTGCGCCGCTCGCAAGCGGCTTCGTTCTTCGCCTTCTGCCGTCCGGCGAGAGCTGAACTCCAGCGGTCAGTTGCAGCTCTGCCCAACAGCGTGTTCTCAGTTCTGCGGGCAAGCACGCCCTCTTGCCTTGGCCCCGAGAGCAAAGCCCCGAGCGAGCACTCGACTCAGTGCAATGCACCCGGAAGGACGCTCTCGCTCGCCTTTCAAGGAGCGATTCCTAACAGCAGAAGCAGCAGAGGCACAAACTGCATGACGAGAAGGGACAACGTAGAACACGTCTCTGTCCTGGCGCATTGTCGTGTGCGATACTTCCCTCCGGGTCTTCGGGCCTTGCGAAGCCCTGTGTACTGCGAGCGCTGCTACTCGCAGCTGAGAAGGACCGTGGAGCTAGCGGCGAATTCGGAGAGCTCTTCGCTGCACTGCGCCGCTCGCAAGCGGCTTCGTTCTTCGCCTTCTGCCGTCCGGCGAGAGCTGAACTCCAGCGGTCAGTTGCAGCTCTGCCCAACAGCGTGTTCTCAGTTCTGCGGGCAAGCACGCCCTCTTGCCTTGGCCCCGAGAGCAAAGCCCCGAGCGAGCACTCGACTCAGTGCAATGCACCCGGAAGGACGCTCTCGCTCGCCTTTCAAGGAGCGATTCCTAACAGCAGAAGCAGCAGAGGCACAAACTGCATGACGAGAAGGGACAACGTAGAACACGTCTCTGTCCTGGCGCATTTTCGTGTGCGAAACTTCCCTCCGGGTCTTCGGGCCTTGCGAAGCCTTGTGTACTGCGAGCGCTGCTACTCGCAGCTGAGAAGGACCGTGGAGCTAGCGGCGAATTCGGAGAGCTCTTCGCTGCACTGCGCCGCTCGCAAGCGGCTTCGTTCTTCGCCTTCTGCCGTCCGGCGAGAGCTGAACTCCAGCGGTCAGTTGCAGCTCTGCCCAACAGCGTGTTCTCAGTTCTGCGGGCAAGCACGCCCTCTTGCCTTGGCCCCGAGAGCAAAGTCCCGAGCGAGCACTCGACTCAGTGCAATGCACCCGGAAGGACGCTCTCGCTCGCCTTTCAAGGAGCGATTACCTACAGCAGAAGCAGCAGAGGCACAAACTGCATGACGAGAAGGGACAACGTAGAACACGTCTCTGTCCTGGCGCATTTTCGTGTGCGATACTTCCCTCCGGGTCTTCGGGCCTTGCGAAGCCCTGTGTACTGCGAGCGCTGCTACTCGCAGCTGAGAAGGACCGTGGAGCTAGCGGCGAATTCGGAGAGCTCTTCGCTGCACTGCGCCGCTCGCAAGCGGCTTCGTTCTTCGCCTTCTGCCGTCCGGCGAGAGCTGAACTCCAGCGGTCAGTTGCAGCTCTGCCCAACAGCGTGTTCTCAGTTCTGCGGGCAAGCACGCCCTCTTGCCTTGGCCCCGAGAGCAAAGTCCCGAGCCAGCACTCGACTCAGTGCAATGCACCCGGAAGGACGCTCTCGCTCGCCTTTCAAGGAGCGATTACCTACAGCAGAAGCAGCAGAGGCACAAACTGCACGACGAGAAGGGACAACGTAGAACACGTCTCTGTCCTGGCGCATTGTCGTGTGCGATACTTCCCTCCGGGTCTTCGGGCCTTGCGAAGCCCTGTGTACTGCGAGCGCTGCTACTCGCAGCTGAGAAGGACCGTGGAGCTAGCGGCGAATTCGGAGAGCTCTTCGCTGCACTGCGCCGCTCGCAAGCGGCTTCGTTCTTCGCCTTCTGCCGTCCGGCGAGAGCTGAACTCCAGCGGTCAGTTGCAGCTCTGCCCAACAGCGTGTTCTCAGTTCTGCGGGCAAGCACGCCCTCTTGCCTTGGCCCCGAGAGCAAAGCCCCGAGCGAGCACTCGACTCAGTGCAATGCACCCGGAAGGACGCTCTCGCTCGCCTTTCAAGGAGCGATTCCTAACAGCAGAAGCAGCAGAGGCACAAACTGCATGACGAGAAGGGACAACGTAGAACACGTCTCTGTCCTGGCGCATTGTCGTGTGCGATACTTCCCTCCGGGTCTTCGGGCCTTGCGAAGCCCTGTGTACTGCGAGCGCTGCTACTCGCAGCTGAGAAGGACCGTGGAGCTAGCGGCGAATTCGGAGAGCTCTTCGCTGCACTGCGCCGCTCGCAAGCGGCTTCGTTCTTCGCCTTCTGCCGTCCGGCGAGAGCTGAACTCCAGCGGTCAGTTGCAGCTCTGCCCAACAGCGTGTTCTCAGTTCTGCGGGCAAGCACGCCCTCTTGCCTTGGCCCCGAGAGCAAAGTCCCGAGCGAGCACTCGACTCAGTGCAATGCACCCGGAAGGACGCTCTCGCTCGTCTTTCAAGGAGCGATTACCTACAGCAGAAGCAGCAGAGGCACAAACTGCACGACGAGAAGGGACAACGTAGAACACGTCTCTGTCCTGGCGCATTTTCCTGTGCGATACTTCCCTCCGGGTCTTCGGGCCTTGCGAAGCCCTGTGTACTGCGAGCGCTGCTACTCGCAGCTGAGAAGGACCGTGGAGCTAGCGGCGAATTCGGAGAGCTCTTCGCTGCACTGCGCCGCTCGCAAGCGGCTTCGTTCTTCGCCTTCTGCCGTCCGGCGAGAGCTGAACTCCAGCGGTCAGTTGCAGCTCTGCCCAACAGCGTGTTCTCAGTTCTGCGGGCAAGCACGCCCTCTTGCCTTGGCCCCGAGAGCAAAGTCCCGAGCGAGCACTCGACTCAGTGCAATGCACCCGGAAGGACGCTCTCGCTCGCCTTTCAAGGAGCGATTCCTAACAGCAGAAGCAGCAGAGGCACAAACTGCACGACGAGAAGGGACAACGTAGAACACGTCTCTGTCCTGGCGCATTGTCGTGTGCGATACTTCCCTCCGGGTCTTCGGGCCTTGCGAAGCCCTGTGTACTGCGAGCGCTGCTACTCGCAGCTGAGAAGGACCGTGGAGCTAGCGGCGAATTCGGAGAGCTCTTCGCTGCACTGCGCCGCTCGCAAGCGGCTTCGTTCTTCGCCTTCTGCCGTCCGGCGAGAGCTGAACTCCAGCGGTCAGTTGCAGCTCTGCCCAACAGCGTGTTCTCAGTTCTGCGGGCAAGCACGCCCTCTTGCCTTGGCCCCGAGAGCAAAGCCCCGAGCGAGCACTCGACTCAGTGCAATGCACCCGGAAGGACGCTCTCGCTCGCCTTTCAAGGAGCGATTCCTAACAGCAGAAGCAGCAGAGGCACAAACTGCACGACGAGAAGGGACAACGTAGAACACGTCTCTGTCCTGGCGCATTGTCGTGTGCGATACTTCCCTCCGGGTCTTCGGGCCTTGCGAAGCCCTGTGTACTGCGAGCGCTGCTACTCGCAGCTGAGAAGGACCGTGGAGCTAGCGGCGAATTCGGAGAGCTCTTCGCTGCACTGCGCCGCTCGCAAGCGGCTTCGTTCTTCGCCTTCTGCCGTCCGGCGAGAGCTGAACTCCAGCGGTCAGTTGCAGCTCTGCCCAACAGCGTGTTCTCAGTTCTGCGGGCAAGCACGCCCTCTTGCCTTGGCCCCGAGAGCAAAGCCCCGAGCGAGCACTCGACTCAGTGCAATGCACCCGGAAGGACGCTCTCGCTCGCCTTTCAAGGAGCGATTACCAACAGCAGAAGCAGCAGAGGCACAAACTGCACGACGAGAAGGGACAACGTAGAACACGTCTCTGTCCTGGCGCATTGTCGTGTGCGATACTTCCCTCCGGGTCTTCGGGCCTTGCGAAGCCCTGTGTACTGCGAGCGCTGCTACTCGCAGCTGAGAAGGACCGTGGAGCTAGCGGCGAATTCGGAGAGCTCTTCGCTGCACTGCGCCGCTCGCAAGCGGCTTCGTTCTTCGCCTTCTGCCGTCCGGCGAGAGCTGAACTCCAGCGGTCAGTTGCAGCTCTGCCCAACAGCGTGTTCTCAGTTCTGCGGGCAAGCACGCCCTCTTGCCTTGGCCCCGAGAGCAAAGCCCCGAGCGAGCACTCGACTCAGTGCAATGCACCCGGAAGGACGCTCTCGCTCGCCTTTCAAGGAGCGATTACCTACAGCAGAAGCAGCAGAGGCACAAACTGCACGACGAGAAGGGACAACGTAGAACACGTCTCTGTCCTGGCGCATTTCGTGTGCGATACTTCCCTCCGGGTCTTCGGGCCTTGCGAAGCCCTGTGTACTGCGAGCGCTGCTACTCGCAGCTGAGAAGGACCGTGGAGCTAGCGGCGAATTCGGAGAGCTCTTCGCTGCACTGCGCCGCTCGCAAGCGGCTTCGTTCTTCGCCTTCTGCCGTCCGGCGAGAGCTGAACTCCAGCGGTCAGTTGCAGCTCTGCCCAACAGCGTGTTCTCAGTTCTGCGGGCAAGCACGCCCTCTTGCCTTGGCCCCGAGAGCAAAGCCCCGAGCGAGCACTCGACTCAGTGCAATGCACCCGGAAGGACGCTCTCGCTCGCCTTTCAAGGAGCGATTACCTACAGCAGAAGCAGCAGAGGCACAAACTGCACGACGAGAAGGGACAACGTAGAACACGTCTCTGTCCTGGCGCATTTTCGTGTGCGATACTTCCCTCCGGGTCTTCGGGCCTTGCGAAGCCCTGTGTACTGCGAGCGCTGCTACTCGCAGCTGAGAAGGACCGTGGAGCTAGCGGCGAATTCGGAGAGCTCTTCGCTGCACTGCGCCGCTCGCAAGCGGCTTCGTTCTTCGCCTTCTGCCGTCCGGCGAGAGCTGAACTCCAGCGGTCAGTTGCAGCTCTGCCCAACAGCGTGTTCTCAGTTCTGCGGGCAAGCACGCCCTCTTGCCTTGGCCCCGAGAGCAAAGCCCCGAGCGAGCACTCGACTCAGTGCAATGCACCCGGAAGGACGCTCTCGCTCGCCTTTCAAGGAGCGATTACCAACAGCAGAAGCAGCAGAGGCACAAACTGCACGACGAGAAGGGACAACGTAGAACACGTCTCTGTCCTGGCGCATTGTCGTGTGCGATACTTCCCTCCGGGTCTTCGGGCCTTGCGAAGCCCTGTGTACTGCGAGCGCTGCTACTCGCAGCTGAGAAGGACCGTGGAGCTAGCGGCGAATTCGGAGAGCTCTTCGCTGCACTGCGCCGCTCGCAAGCGGCTTCGTTCTTCGCCTTCTGCCGTCCGGCGAGAGCTGAACTCCAGCGGTCAGTTGCAGCTCTGCCCAACAGCGTGTTCTCAGTTCTGCGGGCAAGCACGCCCTCTTGCCTTGGCCCCGAGAGCAAAGCCCCGAGCGAGCACTCGACTCAGTGCAATGCACCCGGAAGGACGCTCTCGCTCGCCTTTCAAGGAGCGATTACCTACAGCAGAAGCAGCAGAGGCACAAACTGCACGACGAGAAGGGACAACGTAGAACACGTCTCTGTCCTGGCGCATTTTCGTGTGCGATACTTCCCTCCGGGTCTTCGGGCCTTGCGAAGCCCTGTGTACTGCGAGCGCTGCTACTCGCAGCTGAGAAGGACCGTGGAGCTAGCGGCGAATTCGGAGAGCTCTTCGCTGCACTGCGCCGCTCGCAAGCGGCTTCGTTCTTCGCCTTCTGCCGTCCGGCGAGAGCTGAACTCCAGCGGTCAGTTGCAGCTCTGCCCAACAGCGTGTTCTCAGTTCTGCGGGCAAGCACGCCCTCTTGCCTTGGCCCCGAGAGCAAAGCCCCGAGCGAGCACTCGACTCAGTGCAATGCACCCGGAAGGACGCTCTCGCTCGCCTTTCAAGGAGCGATTACCTACAGCAGAAGCAGCAGAGGCACAAACTGCACGACGAGAAGGGACAACGTAGAACACGTCTCTGTCCTGGCGCATTTTCGTGTGCGATACTTCCCTCCGGGTCTTCGGCCTTGCGAAGCCCTGTGTACTGCGAGCGCTGCTACTCGCAGCTGAGAAGGACCGTGGAGCTAGCGGCGAATTCGGAGAGCTCTTCGCTGCACTGCGCCGCTCGCAAGCGGCTTCGTTCTTCGCCTTCTGCCGTCCGGCGAGAGCTGAACTCCAGCGGTCAGTTGCAGCTCTGCCCAACAGCGTGTTCTCAGTTCTGCGGGCAAGCACGCCCTCTTGCCTTGGCCCCGAGAGCAAAGCCCCGAGCGAGCACTCGACTCAGTGCAATGCACCCGGAAGGACGCTCTCGCTCGCCTTTCAAGGAGCGATTCCTAACAGCAGAAGCAGCAGAGGCACAAACTGCACGACGAGAAGGGACAACGTAGAACACGTCTCTGTCCTGGCGCATTTTCGTGTGCGATACTTCCCTCCGGGTCTTCGGGCCTTGCGAAGCCCTGTGTACTGCGAGCGCTGCTACTCGCAGCTGAGAAGGACCGTGGAGCTAGCGGCGAATTCGGAGAGCTCTTCGCTGCACTGCGCCGCTCGCAAGCGGCTTCGTTCTTCGCCTTCTGCCGTCCGGCGAGAGCTGAACTCCAGCGGTCAGTTGCAGCTCTGCCCAACAGCGTGTTCTCAGTTCTGCGGGCAAGCACGCCCTCTTGCCTTGGCCCCGAGAGCAAAGCCCCGAGCGAGCACTCGACTCAGTGCAATGCACCCGGAAGGACGCTCTCGCTCGCCTTTCAAGGAGCGATTCCTAACAGCAGAAGCAGCAGAGGCACAAACTGCACGACGAGAAGGGACAACGTAGAACACGTCTCTGTCCTGGCGCATTTTCGTGTGCGATACTTCCCTCCGGGTCTTCGGGCCTTGCGAAGCCCTGTGTACTGCGAGCGCTGCTACTCGCAGCTGAGAAGGACCGTGGAGCTAGCGGCGAATTCGGAGAGCTCTTCGCTGCACTGCGCCGCTCGCAAGCGGCTTCGTTCTTCGCCTTCTGCCGTCCGGCGAGAGCTGAACTCCAGCGGTCAGTTGCAGCTCTGCCCAACAGCGTGTTCTCAGTTCTGCGGGCAAGCACGCCCTCTTGCCTTGGCCCCGAGAGCAAAGCCCCGAGCGAGCACTCGACTCAGTGCAATGCACCCGGAAGGACGCTCTCGCTCGCCTTTCAAGGAGCGATTCCTAACAGCAGAAGCAGCAGAGGCACAAACTGCACGACGAGAAGGGACAACGTAGAACACGTCTCTGTCCTGGCGCATTGTCGTGTGCGATACTTCCCTCCGGGTCTTCGGGCCTTGCGAAGCCCTGTGTACTGCGAGCGCTGCTACTAGCAGCTGAGAAGGACCGTGGAGCTAGCGGCGAATTCGGAGAGCTCTTCGCTGCACTGCGCCGCTCGCAAGCGGCTTCGTTCTTCGCCTTCTGCCGTCCGGCGAGAGCTGAACTCCAGCGGTCAGTTGCAGCTCTGCCCAACAGCGTGTTCTCAGTTCTGCGGGCAAGCACGCCCTCTTGCCTTGGCCCCGAGAGCAAAGCCCCGAGCGAGCACTCGACTCAGTGCAATGCACCCGGAAGGACGCTCTCGCTCGCCTTTCAAGGAGCGATTACCTACAGCAGAAGCAGCAGAGGCACAAACTGCACGACGAGAAGGGGACAACGTAGAACACGTCTCTGTCCTGCGCATTTTCGTGTGCGATACTTCCCTCCGGGTCTTCGGGCCTTGCGAAGCCCTGTGTACTGCGAGCGCTGCTACTCGCAGCTGAGAAGGACCGTGGAGCTAGCGGCGAATTCGGAGAGCTCTTCGCTGCACTGCGCCGCTCGCAAGCGGCTTCGTTCTTCGCCTTCTGCCGTCCGGCGAGAGCTGAACTCCAGCGGTCAGTTGCAGCTCTGCCCAACAGCGTGA
>NW_028276465.1:0-121551 GCF_052056855.1 Sturnus vulgaris | reverse complement strand
TAGCGAGAGCGTCCTTCCGGGTGCATTGCACTGAGTCGAGTGCTCGCTCGGGGGCTTTGCTCTCGGGGCCAAGGCAAGAGGGCGTGCTTGCCCGCAGAACTGAGAACACGCTGTTGGGCAGAGCTGCAACTGACCGCTGGAGTTCAGCTCTCGCCGGGACGGCAGAAGGCGAAGAACGAAGCCGCTTGCGAGCGGCGCAGTGCAGCGAAGAGCTCTCCGAATTCGCCGCTAGCTCCACGGTCCTTCTCAGCTGCGAGTAGCAGCGCTCGCAGTACACAGGGCTTCGCAAGGCCCGAAGACCCGGAGGGAAGTATCGCACACGAAAATGCGCCAGGACAGAGACGTGTTCTACGTTGTCCCTTCTCGTCATGCAGTTTGTGCCTCTGCTGCTTCTGCTGTTAGGAATCGCTCCTTGAAAGGCGAGCGAGAGCGTCCTTCCGGGTGCATTGCACTGAGTCGAGTGCTCGCTCGGGGCTTTGCTCTCGGGGCCAAGGCAAGAGGGCGTTGCTTGCCCGCAGAACTGAGAACACGCTGTTGGGCAGAGCTGCAACTGACCGCTGGAGTTCAGCTCTCGCCGGACGGCAGAAGGCGAAGAACGAAGCCGCTTGCGAGCGGCGCAGTGCAGCGAAGAGCTCTCCGAATTCGCCGCTAGCTCCACGGTCCTTCTCAGCTGCGAGTAGCAGCGCTCGCAGTACACAGGGCTTCGCAAGGCCCGAAGACCCGGAGGGAAGTATGGCACACGAAAATGTGCCAGGACAGAGACGTGTTCTACGTTGTCCCTTCTCGTCATGCAGTTGTGCCTCTGCTGCTTCTGCTGTTAGGAATCGCTCCTTGAAAGGCGAGCGAGAGCGTCCTTCCGGGTGCATTGCACTGAGTCGAGTGCTCGCTCGGGACTTTGCTCTCGGGGCCAAGGCAAGAGGGCGTGCTTGCCCGCAGAACTGAGAACACGCTGTTGGGCAGAGCTGCAACTGACCGCTGGAGTTCAGCTCTCGCCGGACGGCAGAAGGCGAAGAACGAAGCCCGCTTGCGAGCGGCGCAGTGCAGCGAAGAGCTCTCCGAATTCGCCGCTAGCTCCACGGTCCTTCTCAGCTGCGAGTAGCAGCGCTCGCAGTACACAGGGCTTCGCAAGGCCCGAAGACCCGGAGGGAAGTATCGCACACGAAAATGCGCCAGGACAGAGACGTGTTCTACGTTGTCCCTTCTCGTCATGCAGTTTGTGCCTCTGCTGCTTCTGCTGTTAGGAATCGCTCCTTGAAAGACGAGCGAGAGCGTCCTTCCGGGTGCATTGCACTAAGTCGAATGCTCGCTCGGGACTTTGCTCTCGGGGCCAAGGCAAGAGGGCGTGCTTGCCCGCAGAACTGAGAACACGCTGTTGGGCAGAGCTGCAACTGACCGCTGGAGTTCAGCTCTCGCCGGACGGCAGAAGGCGAAGAACGAAGCCGCTTGCGAGCGGCGCAGTGCAGCGAAGAGCTCTCCGAATTCGCCGCTAGCTCCACGGTCCTTCTCAGCTGCGAGTAGCAGCGCTCGCAGTACACAGGGCTTCGCAAGGCCCGAAGACCCGGAGGGAAGTATGGCACACGAAAATGCGCCAGGACAGAGACGTGTTCTACGTTGTCCCTTCTCGTCATGCAGTTTGTGCCTCTGCTGCTTCTGCTGTTAGGAATCGCTCCTTGAAAGGCGAGCGAGAGCGTCCTTCCGGTGCATTGCACTGAGTCGAGTGCTCGCTCGGGGCTTTGCTCTCGGGGCCAAGGCAAGAGGGCGTGCTTGCCCGCAGAACTGAGAACACGCTGTTGGGCAGAGCTGCAACTGACCGCTGGAGTTCAGCTCTCGCCGGACGGCAGAAGGCGAAGAACGAAGCCGCTTGCGAGCGGCGCAGTGCAGCGAAGAGCTCTCCGAATTCGCCGCTAGCTCCACGGTCCTTCTCAGCTGCGAGTAGCAGCGCTCGCAGTACACAGAGCTTCGCAAGGGCCCGAAGACCCGGAGGGAAGTATCGCACACGAAAATGCGCCAGGACAGAGACGTGTTCTACGTTGTCCCTTCTCGTCATGCAGTTTGTGCCTCTGCTGCTTCTGCTGTTAGGAATCGCTCCTTGAAAGACGAGCGAGAGCGTCCTTCCGGGTGCATTGCACTGAGTCGAGTGCTCGCTCGGGACTTTGCTCTCGGGGCCAAGGCAAGAGGGCGTGCTTGCCCGCAGAACTGAGAAACACGCTGTTGGTCAGAGCTGCAACTGACCGCTGGAGTTCAGCTCTCGCCGGACGGCAGAAGGCGAAGAACGAAGCCGCTTGCGAGCGGCGCAGTGCAGCGAAGAGCTCTCCGAATTCGCCGCTAGCTCCACGGTCCTTCTCAGCTGCGAGTAGCAGCGCTCGCAGTACACAGATCTTCGCAAGGCCCGAAGACCCGGAGGGAAGTATCGCACACGAAAATGCGCCAGGACAGAGACGTGTTCTACGTTGTCCCTTCTCGTCATGCAGTTTGTGCCTCTGCTGCTTCTGCTGTTAGGAATCGCTCCGTGAAAGACGAGCGAGAGCGTCCTTCCGGGTGCATTGCACTGAGTCGAGTGCTCGCTCGGGGCTTTGCTCTCGGGGCCAAGGCAAGAGGGCGTGCTTGCCCGCAGAACTGAGAACACGCTGTTGGGCAGAGCTGCAACTGACCGCTGGAGTTCAGCTCTCGCCGGACGGCAGAAGGCGAAGAACGAAGCCGCTTGCGAGCGGCGCAGTGCAGCGAAGAGCTCTCCGAATTCGCCGCTAGCTCCACGGTCCTTCTCAGCTGCGAGTAGCAGCGCTCGCAGTACACAGGGCTTCGCAAGGCCCGAAGACCCGGAGGGAAGTATGGCACACGAAAATGTGCCAGGACAGAGACGTGTTCTACGTTGTCCCTTCTCGTCATGCAGTTTGTGCCTCTGCTGCTTCTGCTGTTAGGAATCGCTCCTTGAAAGGCGAGCGAGAGCGTCCTTCCGGGTGCATTGCACTGAGTCGAGTGCTCGCTCGGGATTTTGCTCTCGGGGCCAAGGCAAGAGGGCGTGCTTGCCCGCAGAACTGAGAACACGCTGTTGGGCAGAGCTGCAACTGACCGCTGGAGTTCAGCTCTCGCCGGACGGCAGAAGGCGAAGAACGAAGCCGCTTGCGAGCGGCGCAGTGCAGCGAAGAGCTCTCCGAATTCGCCGCTAGCTCCACGGTCCTTCTCAGCTGCGAGTAGCAGCGCTCGCAGTACACAGGGCTTCGCAAGGCCCGAAGACCCGGAGGGAAGTATGGCACACGGAAATGCGCCAGGACAGAGACGTGTTCTACGTTGTCCCTTCTCGTCATGCAGTTTGTGCTCTGCTGCTTCTGCTGTTAGGAATCGCTCCGTGAAAGACGAGCGAGAGCGTCCTTCCGGGTGCATTGCACTGAGTCGAGTGCTCGCTCGGGGGCTTTGCTCTCGGGGCCAAGGCAAGAGGGCGTGCTTGCCCGCAGAACTGAGAACACGCTGTTGGGCAGAGCTGCAACTGACCGCTGGAGTTCAGCTCTCGCCGGACGGCAGAAGGCGAAGAACGAAGCCGCTTGCGAGCGGCGCAGTGCAGCGAAGAGCTCTCCGAATTCGCCGCTAGCTCCACGGTCCTTCTCAGCTGCGAGTAGCAGCGCTCGCAGTACACAGGGCTTCGCAAGGCCCGAAGACCCGGAGGGAAGTATCGCACACGAAAATGCGCCAGGACAGAGACGTGTTCTACGTTGTCCCTTTCTCGTCATGCAGTTTGTGCCTCTGCTGCTTCTGCTGTTAGGAATCGCTCCGTGAAAGACGAGCGAGAGCGTCCTTCCGGGTGCATTGCACTGAGTCGAGTGCTCGCTCGGGGCTTTGCTCTCGGGGCCAAGGCAAGAGGGCGTGCTTGCCCGCAGAACTGAGAACACGCTGTTGGGCAGAGCTGCAACTGACCGCTGGAGTTCAGCTCTCGCCGGACGGCAGAAGGCGAAGAACGAAGCCGCTTGCGAGCGGCGCAGTGCAGCGAAGAGCTCTCCGAATTCGCCGCTAGCTCCACGGTCCTTCTCAGCTGCGAGTAGCAGCGCTCGCAGTACACAGGGCTTCGCAAGGCCCGAAGACCCGGAGGGAAGTATCGCACACGAAAATGCGCCAGGACAGAGACGTGTTCTACGTTGTCCCTTCTCGTCATGCAGTTTGTGCCTCTGCTGCTTCTGCTGTTAGGAATCGCTCCTTGAAAGGCGAGCGAGAGCGTCCTTCCGGGTGCATTGCACTGAGTCGAGTGCTCGCTCGGGGCTTTGCTCTCGGGGCCAAGGCAAGAGGGCGTGCTTGCCCGCAGAACTGAGAACACGCTGTTGGGCAGAGCTGCAACTGACCGCTGGAGTTCAGCTCTCGCCGGACGCAGAAGGCGAAGAACGAAGCCGCTTGCGAGCGGCGCAGTGCAGCGAAGAGCTCTCCGAATTCGCCGCTAGCTCCACGGTCCTTCTCAGCTGCGAGTAGCAGCGCTCGCAGTACACAGGGCTTCGCAAGGCCCGAAGACCCGGAGGGAAGTATGGCACACGAAAATGTGCCAGGACAGAGACGTGTTCTACGTTGTCCCTTCTCGTCATGCAGTTTGTGCCTCTGCTGCTTCTGCTGTTAGGAATCGCTCCTTGAAAGGCGAGCGAGAGCGTCCTTCCGGGTGCATTGCACTGAGTCGAGTGCTCGCTCGGGACTTTGCTCTCGGGGCCAAGGCAAGAGGGCGTGCTTGCCCGCAGAACTGAGAACACGCTGTTGGGCAGAGCTGCAACTGACCGCTGGAGTTCAGCTCTCGCCGGACGGCAGAAGGCGAAGAACGAAGCCGCTTGCGAGCGGCGCAGTGCAGCGAAGAGCTCTCCGAATTCGCCGCTAGCTCACGGTCCTTCTCAGCTGCGAGTAGCAGCGCTCGCAGTACACAGGGCTTCGCAAGGCCCGAAGACCCGGAGGGAAGTATCGCACACGAAAATGCGCCAGGACAGAGACGTGTTCTACGTTGTCCCTTCTCGTCATGCAGTTTGTGCCTCTGCTGCTTCTGCTGTTAGGAATCGCTCCTTGAAAGACGAGCGAGAGCGTCCTTCCGGGTGCATTGCACTAAGTCGATGCTCGCTCGGGACTTTGCTCTCGGGGCCAAGGCAAGAGGGCGTGCTTGCCCGCAGAACTGAGAACACGCTGTTGGGCAGAGCTGCAACTGACCGCTGGAGTTCAGCTCTCGCCGGACGGCAGAAGGCGAAGAACGAAGCCGCTTGCGAGCGGCGCAGTGCAGCGAAGAGCTCTCCGAATTCGCCGCTAGCTCCACGGTCCTTCTCAGCTGCGAGTAGCAGCGCTCGCAGTACACAGGGCTTCGCAAGGCCCGAAGACCCGGAGGGAAGTATGGCACACGAAAATGCGCCAGGACAGAGACGTGTTCTACGTTGTCCCTTCTCGTCATGCAGTTTGTGCCTCTGCTGCTTCTGCTGTTAGGAATCGCTCCTTGAAAGACGAGCGAGAGCGTCCTTCCGGGTGCATTGCACTGAGTCGAGTGCTCGCTCGGGGCTTTGCTCTCGGGGCCAAGGCAAGAGGGCGTGCTTGCCCGCAGAACTGAGAACACGCTGTTGGGCAGAGCTGCAACTGACCGCTGGAGTTCAGCTCTCGCCGGACGGCAGAAGGCGAAGAACGAAGCCGCTTGCGAGCGGCGCAGTGCAGCGAAGAGCTCTCCGAATTCGCCGCTAGCTCCACGGTCCTTCTCAGCTGCGAGTAGCAGCGCTCGCAGTACACAGAGCTTCGCAAGGCCCGAAGACCCGGAGGGAAGTATCGCACACGAAAATGCGCCAGGACAGAGACGTGTTCTACGTTGTCCCTTCTCGTCATGCAGTTTGTGCCTCTGCTGCTTCTGCTGTTAGGAATCGCTCCTTGAAAGACGAGCGAGAGCGTCCTTCCGGGTGCATTGCACTGAGTCGAGTGCTCGCTCGGGACTTTGCTCTCGGGGCCAAGGCAAGAGGGCGTGCTTGCCCGCAGAACTGAGAACACGCTGTTGGTCAGAGCTGCAACTGACCGCTGGAGTTCAGCTCTCGCCGGACGGCAGAAGGCGAAGAACGAAGCCGCTTGCGAGCGGCGCAGTGCAGCGAAGAGCTCTCCGAATTCGCCGCTAGCTCCACGGTCCTTCTCAGCTGCGAGTAGCAGCGCTCGCAGTACACAGATCTTCGCAAGGCCCGAAGACCCGGAGGGAAGTATCGCACACGAAATGCGCCAGGACAGAGACGTGTTCTACGTTGTCCCTTCTCGTCATGCAGTTTGTGCCTCTGCTGCTTCTGCTGTTAGGAATCGCTCCGTGAAAGACGAGCGAGAGCGTCCTTCCGGGTGCATTGCACTGAGTCGAGTGCTCGCTCGGGGCTTTGCTCTCGGGGCCAAGGCAAGAGGGCGTGCTTGCCCGCAGAACTGAGAACACGCTGTTGGGCAGAGCTGCAACTGACCGCTGGAGTTCAGCTCTCGCCGGACGGCAGAAGGCGAAGAACGAAGCCGCTTGCGAGCGGCGCAGTGCAGCGAAGAGCTCTCCGAATTCGCCGCTAGCTCCACGGTCCTTCTCAGCTGCGAGTAGCAGCGCTCGCAGTACACAGGGCTTCGCAAGGCCCGAAGACCCGGAGGGAAGTATGGCACACGAAAATGTGCCAGGACAGAGACGTGTTCTACGTTGTCCCTTCTCGTCATGCAGTTTGTGCCTCTGCTGCTTCTGCTGTTAGGAATCGCTCCTTGAAAGGCGAGCGAGAGCGTCCTTCCGGGTGCATTGCACTGAGTCGAGTGCTCGCTCGGGATTTTGCTCTCGGGGCCAAGGCAAGAGGGCGTGCTTGCCCGCAGAACTGAGAACACGCTGTTGGGCAGAGCTGCAACTGACCGCTGGAGTTCAGCTCTCGCCGGACGGCAGAAGGCGAAGAACGAAGCCGCTTGCGAGCGGCGCAGTGCAGCGAAGAGCTCTCCGAATTCGCCGCTAGCTCCACGGTCCTTCTCAGCTGCGAGTAGCAGCGCTCGCAGTACACAGGGCTTCGCAAGGCCCGAAGACCCGGAGGGAAGTATGGCACACGGAAATGTGCCAGGACAGAGACGTGTTCTACGTTGTCCCTTCTCGTCATGCAGTTTGTGCCTCTGCTGCTTCTGCTGTTAGGAATCGCTCCTTGAAAGACGAGCGAGAGCGTCCTTCCGGGTGCATTGCACTGAGTCGAGTGCTCGCTCGGGACTTTGCTCTCGGGGCCAAGGCAAGAGGGCGTGCTTGCCCGCAGAACTGAGAACACGCTGTTGGTCAGAGCTGCAACTGACCGCTGGAGTTCAGCTCTCGCCGGACGGCAGAAGGCGAAGAACGAAGCCGCTTGCGAGCGGCGCAGTGCAGCGAAGAGCTCTCCGAATTCGCCGCTAGCTCCACGGTCCTTCTCAGCTGCGAGTAGCAGCGCTCGCAGTACACAGGGCTTCGCAAGGCCCGAAGACCCGGAGGGAAGTATCGCACACGAAAATGTGCCAGGACAGAGACGTGTTCTACGTTGTCCCTTCTCGTCATGCAGTTTGTGCCTCTGCTGCTTCTGCTGTTAGGAATCGCTCCTTGAAAGGCGAGCGAGAGCGTCCTTCCGGGTGCATTGCACTGAGTCGAGTGCTCGCTCGGGGCTTTGCTCTCGGGGCCAAGGCAAGAGGGCGTGCTTGCCCGCAGAACTGAGAACACGCTGTTGGGCAGAGCTGCAACTGACCGCTGGAGTTCAGCTCTCGCCGGACGGCAGAAGGCGAAGAACGAAGCCGCTTGCGAGCGGCGCAGTGCAGCGAAGAGCTCTCCGAATTCGCCGCTAGCTCCACGGTCCTTCTCAGCTGCGAGTAGCAGCGCTCGCAGTACACAGAGCTTCGCAAGGCCCGAAGACCCGGAGGGAAGTATCGCACACGAAAATGCGCCAGGACAGAGACGTGTTCTACGTTGTCCCTTCTCGTCATGCAGTTTGTGCCTCTGCTGCTTCTGCTGTTAGGAATCGCTCCTTGAAAGACGAGCGAGAGCGTCCTTCCGGGTGCATTGCACTGAGTCGAGTGCTCGCTCGGGACTTTGCTCTCGGGGCCAAGGCAAGAGGGCGTGCTTGCCCGCAGAACTGAGAACACGCTGTTGGTCAGAGCTGCAACTGACCGCTGGAGTTCAGCTCTCGCCGGACGGCAGAAGGCGAAGAACGAAGCCGCTTGCGAGCGGCGCAGTGCAGCGAAGAGCTCTCCGAATTCGCCGCTAGCTCCACGGTCCTTCTCAGCTGCGAGTAGCAGCGCTCGCAGTACACAGATCTTCGCAAGGCCCGAAGACCCGGAGGGAAGTATCGCACACGAAAATGCGCCAGGACAGAGACGTGTTCTACGTTGTCCCTTCTCGTCATGCAGTTTGTGCCTCTGCTGCTTCTGCTGTTAGGAATCGCTCCGTGAAAGACGAGCGAGAGCGTCCTTCCGGGTGCATTGCACTGAGTCGAGTGCTCGCTCGGGCTTTGCTCTCGGGGCCAAGGCAAGAGGGCGTGCTTGCCCGCAGAACTGAGAACACGCTGTTGGGCAGAGCTGCAACTGACCGCTGGAGTTCAGCTCTCGCCGGACGGGAGAAGGCGAAGAACGAAGCCGCTTGCGAGCGGCGCAGTGCAGCGAAGAGCTCTCCGAATTCGCCGCTAGCTCCACGGTCCTTCTCAGCTGCGAGTAGCAGCGCTCGCAGTACACAGGGCTTCGCAAGGCCCGAAGACCCGGAGGGAAGTATGGCACACGAAAATGTGCAAGGACAGAGACGTGTTCTACGTTGTCCCTTCTCGTCATGCAGTTTGTGCCTCTGCTGCTTCTGCTGTTAGGAATCGCTCCTTGAAAGGCGAGCGAGAGCGTCCTTCCGGGTGCATTGCACTGAGTCGAGTGCTCGCTCGGGATTTTGCTCTCGGGGCCAAGGCAAGAGGGCGTGCTTGCCCGCAGAACTGAGAACACGCTGTTGGGCAGAGCTGCAACTGACCGCTGGAGTTCAGCTCTCGCCGGACGGCAGAAGGCGAAGAACGAAGCCGCTTGCGAGCGGCGCAGTGCAGCGAAGAGCTCTCCGAATTCGCCGCTAGCTCCACGGTCCTTCTCAGCTGCGAGTAGCAGCGCTCGCAGTACACAGGGCTTCGCAAGGCCCGAAGACCCGGAGGGAAGTATGGCACACGGAAATGCGCCAGGACAGAGACGTGTTCTACGTTGTCCCTTCTCGTCATGCAGTTTGTGCCTCTGCTGCTTCTGCTGTTAGGAATCGCTCCGTGAAAGACGACCGAGAGCGTCCTTCCGGGTGCATTGCACTGAGTCGAGTGCTCGCTCGGGGCTTTGCTCTCGGGGCCAAGGCAAGAGGGCGTGCTTGCCCGCAGAACTGAGAACACGCTGTTGGGCAGAGCTGCAACTGACCGCTGGAGTTCAGCTCTCGCCGGACGGCAGAAGGCGAAGAACGAAGCCGCTTGCGAGCGGCGCAGTGCAGCGAAGAGCTCTCCGAATTCGCCGCTAGCTCCACGGTCCTTCTCAGCTGCGAGTAGCAGCGCTCGCAGTACACAGGGCTTCGCAAGGCCCGAAGACCCGGAGGGAAGTATCGCACACGAAAATGCGCCAGGACAGAGACGTGTTCTACGTTGTCCCTTCTCGTCATGCAGTTTGTGCCTCTGCTGCTTCTGCTGTTAGGAATCGCTCCTTGAAAGGCGAGCGAGAGCGTCCTTCCGGGTGCATTGCACTGAGTCGAGTGCTCGCTCGGGGCTTTGCTCTCGGGGCCAAGGCAAGAGGGCGTGCTTGCCCGCAGAACTGAGAACACGCTGTTGGGCAGAGCTGCAACTGACCGCTGGAGTTCAGCTCTCGCCGGACGGCAGAAGGCGAAGAACGAAGCCGCTTGCGAGCGGCGCAGTGCAGCGAAGAGCTCTCCGAATTCGCCGCTAGCTCCACGGTCCTTCTCAGCTGCGAGTAGCAGCGCTCGCAGTACACAGGGCTTCGCAAGGCCCGAAGACCCGGAGGGAAGTATGGCACACGAAAATGTGCCAGGACAGAGACGTGTTCTACGTTGTCCCTTCTCGTCATGCAGTTTGTGCCTCTGCTGCTTCTGCTGTTAGGAATCGCTCCTTGAAAGACGAGCGAGAGCGTCCTTCCGGGTGCATTGCACTGAGTCGAGTGCTCGCTCGGGACTTTGCTCTCGGGGCCAAGGCAAGAGGGCGTGCTTGCCCGCAGAACTGAGAACACGCTGTTGGGCAGAGCTGAAACTTACCGCTGGAGTTCAGCTCTCGCCGGACGGCAGAAGGCGAAGAACGAAGCCGCTTGCGAGCGGCGCAGTGCAGCGAAGAGCTCTCCGAATTCGCCGCTAGCTCCACGGTCCTTCTCAGCTGCGAGTAGCAGCGCTCGCAGTACACAGGGCTTCGCAAGGCCCGAAGACCCGGAGGGAAGTATCGCACACGAAAATGCGCCAGGACAGAGACGTGTTCTACGTTGTCCCTTCTCGTCATGCAGTTTGTGCCTCTGCTGCTTCTGCTGTTAGGAATCGCTCCTTGAAAGACGAGCGAGAGCGTCCTTCCGGGTGCATTGCACTGAGTCGAGTGCTCGCTCGGGACTTTGCTCTCGGGGCCAAGGCAAGAGGGCGTGCTTGCCCGCAGAACTGAGAACACGCTGTTGGGCAGAGCTGCAACTGACCGCTGGAGTTCAGCTCTCGCCGGACGGCAGAAGGCGAAGAACGAAGCCGCTTGCGAGCGGCGCAGTGCAGCGAAGAGCTCTCCGAATTCGCCGCTAGCTCCACGGTCCTTCTCAGCTGCGAGTAGCAGCGCTCGCAGTACACAGAGCTTCGCAAGGCCCGAAGACCCGGAGGGAAGTATGGCACACGGAAATGTGCCAGGACAGAGACGTGTTCTACGTTGTCCCTTCTCGTCATGCAGTTTGTGCCTCTGCTGCTTCTGCTGTTAGGAATCGCTCCTTGAAAGGCGAGCGAGAGCGTCCTTCCGGGTGCATTGCACTGAGTCGAGTGCTCGCTCGGGGCTTTGCTCTCGGGGCCAAGGCAAGAGGGCGTGCTTGCCCGCAGAACTGAGAACACGCTGTTGGGCAGAGCTGCAACTGACCGCTGGAGTTCAGCTCTCGCCGGACGGCAGAAGGCGAAGAACGAAGCCGCTTGCGAGCGGCGCAGTGCAGCGAAGAGCTCTCCGAATTCGCCGCTAGCTCCACGGTCCTTCTCAGCTGCGAGTAGCAGCGCTCGCAGTACACAGAGCTTCGCAAGGCCCGAAGACCCGGAGGGAAGTATCGCACACGAAAATGCGCCAGGACAGAGACGTGTTCTACGTTATCCCTTCTCGTCATGCAGTTTGTGCCTCTGCTGCTTCTGCTGTTAGGAATCGCTCCTTGAAAGACGAGCGAGAGCGTCCTTCCGGGTGCATTGCACTGAGTCGAGTGCTCGCTCGGGACTTTGCTCTCGGGGCCAAGGCAAGAGGGCGTGCTTGCCCGCAGAACTGAGAACACGCTGTTGGTCAGAGCTGCAACTGACCGCTGGAGTTCAGCTCTCGCCGGACGGCAGAAGGCGAAGAACGAAGCCGCTTGCGAGCGGCGCAGTGCAGCGAAGAGCTCTCCGAATTCGCCGCTAGCTCCACGGTCCTTCTCAGCTGCGAGTAGCAGCGCTCGCAGTACACAGATCTTCGCAAGGCCCGAAGACCCGGAGGGAAGTATCGCACACGAAAATGCGCCAGGACAGAGACGTGTTCTACGTTGTCCCTTCTCGTCATGCAGTTTGTGCCTCTGCTGCTTCTGCTGTTAGGAATCGCTCCGTGAAAGACGAGCGAGAGCGTCCTTCCGGGTGCATTGCACTGAGTCGAGTGCTCGCTCGGGGCTTTGCTCTCGGGGCCAAGGCAAGAGGGCGTGCTTGCCCGCAGAACTGAGAACACGCTGTTGGGCAGAGCTGCAACTGACCGCTGGAGTTCAGCTCTCGCCGGACGGCAGAAGGCGAAGAACGAAGCCGCTTGCGAGCGGCGCAGTGCAGCGAAGAGCTCTCCGAATTCGCCGCTAGCTCCACGGTCCTTCTCAGCTGCGAGTAGCAGCGCTCGCAGTACACAGGGCTTCGCAAGGCCCGAAGACCCGGAGGGAAGTATGGCACACGAAAATGTGCCAGGACAGAGACGTGTTCTACGTTGTCCCTTCTCGTCATGCAGTTTGTGCCTCTGCTGCTTCTGCTGTTAGGAATCGCTCCTTGAAAGGCGAGCGAGAGCGTCCTTCCGGGTGCATTGCACTGAGTCGAGTGCTCGCTCGGGATTTTGCTCTCGGGGCCAAGGCAAGAGGGCGTGCTTGCCCGCAGAACTGAGAACACGCTGTTGGGCAGAGCTGCAACTGACCGCTGGAGTTCAGCTCTCGCCGGACGGCAGAAGGCGAAGAACGAAGCCGCTTGCGAGCGGCGCAGTGCAGCGAAGAGCTCTCCGAATTCGCCGCTAGCTCCACGGTCCTTCTCAGCTGCGAGTAGCAGCGCTCGCAGTACACAGGGCTTCGCAAGGCCCGAAGACCCGGAGGGAAGTATCGCACACGAAAATGTGCCAGGACAGAGACGTGTTCTACGTTGTCCCTTCTCGTCATGCAGTTTGTGCCTCTGCTGCTTCTGCTGTTAGGAATCGCTCCTTGAAAGGCGAGCGAGAGCGTCCTTCCGGGTGCATTGCACTGAGTCGAGTGCTCGCTCGGGACTTTGCTCTCGGGGCCAAGGCAAGAGGGCGTGCTTGCCCGCAGAACTGAGAACACGCTGTTGGGCAGAGCTGAAACTTACCGCTGGAGTTCAGCTCTCGCCGGACGGCAGAAGGCGAAGAACGAAGCCGCTTGCGAGCGGCGCAGTGCAGCGAAGAGCTCTCCGAATTCGCCGCTAGCTCCACGGTCCTTCTCAGCTGCGAGTAGCAGCGCTCGCAGTACACAGGGCTTCGCAAGGCCCGAAGACCCGGAGGGAAGTATCGCACACGAAAATGTGCCAGGACAGAGACGTGTTCTACGTTGTCCCTTCTCGTCATGCAGTTTGTGCCTCTGCTGCTTCTGCTGTTAGGAATCGCTCCTTGAAAGGCGAGCGAGAGCGTCCTTCCGGGTGCATTGCACTGAGTCGAGTGCTCGCTCGGGACTTTGCACTCGGGGCCAAGGCAAGAGGGCGTGCTTGCCCGCAGAACTGAGAACACGCTGTTGGGCAGAGCTGCAACTGACCGCTGGAGTTCAGCTCTCGCCGGACGGCAGAAGGCGAAGAACGAAGCCGCTTGCGAGCGGCGCAGTGCAGCGAAGAGCTCTCCGAATTCGCCGCTAGCTCCACGGTCCTTCTCAGCTGCGAGTAGCAGCGCTCGCAGTACACAGAGCTTCGCAAGGCCCGAAGACCCGGAGGGAAGTATCGCACACGAAAATGTGCCAGGACAGAGACGTGTTCTACGTTGTCCCTTCTCGTCATGCAGTTTGTGCTTCTGCTGCTTCTGCTGTTAGGAATCGCTCCTTGAAAGGCGAGCGAGAGCGTCCTTCCGGGTGCATTGCACTGAGTCGAGTGCTCGCTCGGGACTTTGCTCTCGGGGCCAAGGCAAGAGGGCGTGCTTGCCCGCAGAACTGAGAACACGCTGTTGGGCAGAGCTGAAACTTACCGCTGGAGTTCAGCTCTCGCCGGACGGCAGAAGGCGAAGAACGAAGCCGCTTGCGAGCGGCGCAGTGCAGCGAAGAGCTCTCCGAATTCGCCGCTAGCTCCACGGTCCTTCTCAGCTGCGAGTAGCAGCGCTCGCAGTACACAGGGCTTCGCAAGGCCCGAAGACCCGGAGGGAAGTATCGCACACGAAAATGTGCCAGGACAGAGACGTGTTCTACGTTGTCCCTTCTCGTCATGCAGTTTGTGCCTCTGCTGCTTCTGCTGTTAGGAATCGCTCCTTGAAAGACGAGCGAGAGCGTCCTTCCGGGTGCATTGCACTGAGTCGAGTGCTCGCTCGGGACTTTGCTCTCGGGGCCAAGGCAAGAGGGCGTGCTTGCCCGCAGAACTGAGAACACGCTGTTGGGCAGAGCTGCAACTGACCGCTGGAGTTCAGCTCTCGCCGGACGGCAGAAGGCGAAGAACGAAGCCGCTTGCGAGCGGCGCAGTGCAGCGAAGAGCTCTCCGAATTCGCCGCTAGCTCCACGGTCCTTCTCAGCTGCGAGTAGCAGCGCTCGCAGTACACAGAGCTTCGCAAGGCCCGAAGACCCGGAGGGAAGTATGGCACACGGAAATGTGCCAGGACAGAGACGTGTTCTACGTTGTCCCTTCTCGTCATGCAGTTTGTGCCTCTGCTGCTTCTGCTGTTAGGAATCGCTCCTTGAAAGGCGAGCGAGAGCGTCCTTCCGGGTGCATTGCACTGAGTCGAGTGCTCGCTCGGGGCTTTGCTCTCGGGGCCAAGGCAAGAGGGCGTGCTTGCCCGCAGAACTGAGAACACGCTGTTGGGCAGAGCTGCAACTGACCGCTGGAGTTCAGCTCTCGCCGGACGGCAGAAGGCGAAGAACGAAGCCGCTTGCGAGCGGCGCAGTGCAGCGAAGAGCTCTCCGAATTCGCCGCTAGCTCCACGGTCCTTCTCAGCTGCGAGTAGCAGCGCTCGCAGTACACAGAGCTTCGCAAGGCCCGAAGACCCGGAGGGAAGTATCGCACACGAAAATGCGCCAGGACAGAGACGTGTTCTACGTTGTCCCTTCTCGTCATGCAGTTTGTGCCTCTGCTGCTTCTGCTGTTAGGAATCGCTCCTTGAAAGACGAGCGAGAGCGTCCTTCCGGGTGCATTGCACTGAGTCGAGTGCTCGCTCGGGACTTTGCTCTCGGGGCCAAGGCAAGAGGGCGTGCTTGCCCGCAGAACTGAGAACACGCTGTTGGTCAGAGCTGCAACTGACCGCTGGAGTTCAGCTCTCGCCGGACGGCAGAAGGCGAAGAACGAAGCCGCTTGCGAGCGGCGCAGTGCAGCGAAGAGCTCTCCGAATTCGCCGCTAGCTCCACGGTCCTTCTCAGCTGCGAGTAGCAGCGCTCGCAGTACACAGATCTTCGCAAGGCCCGAAGACCCGGAGGGAAGTATCGCACACGAAAATGCGCCAGGACAGAGACGTGTTCTACGTTGTCCCTTCTCGTCATGCAGTTTGTGCCTCTGCTGCTTCTGCTGTTAGGAATCGCTCCGTGAAAGACGAGCGAGAGCGTCCTTCCGGGTGCATTGCACTGAGTCGAGTGCTCGCTCGGGGCTTTGCTCTCGGGGCCAAGGCAAGAGGGCGTGCTTGCCCGCAGAACTGAGAACACGCTGTTGGGCAGAGCTGCAACTGACCGCTGGAGTTCAGCTCTCGCCGGACGGCAGAAGGCGAAGAACGAAGCCGCTTGCGAGCGGCGCAGTGCAGCGAAGAGCTCTCCGAATTCGCCGCTAGCTCCACGGTCCTTCTCAGCTGCGAGTAGCAGCGCTCGCAGTACACAGGGCTTCGCAAGGCCCGAAGACCCGGAGGGAAGTATGGCACACGGAAATGTGCCAGGACAGAGACGTGTTCTACGTTGTCCCTTCTCGTCATGCAGTTTGTGCCTCTGCTGCTTCTGCTGTTAGGAATCGCTCCTTGAAAGACGAGCGAGAGCGTCCTTCCGGGTGCATTGCACTGAGTCGAGTGCTCGCTCGGGACTTTGCTCTCGGGGCCAAGGCAAGAGGGCGTGCTTGCCCGCAGAACTGAGAACACGCTGTTGGTCAGAGCTGCAACTGACCGCTGGAGTTCAGCTCTCGCCGGACGGCAGAAGGCGAAGAACGAAGCCGCTTGCGAGCGGCGCAGTGCAGCGAAGAGCTCTCCGAATTCGCCGCTAGCTCCACGGTCCTTCTCAGCTGCGAGTAGCAGCGCTCGCAGTACACAGGGCTTCGCAAGGCCCGAAGACCCGGAGGGAAGTATCGCACACGAAAATGTGCCAGGACAGAGACGTGTTCTACGTTGTCCCTTCTCGTCATGCAGTTTGTGCCTCTGCTGCTTCTGCTGTTAGGAATCGCTCCTTGAAAGGCGAGCGAGAGCGTCCTTCCGGGTGCATTGCACTGAGTCGAGTGCTCGCTCGGGGCTTTGCTCTCGGGGCCAAGGCAAGAGGGCGTGCTTGCCCGCAGAACTGAGAACACGCTGTTGGGCAGAGCTGCAACTGACCGCTGGAGTTCAGCTCTCGCCGGACGGCAGAAGGCGAAGAACGAAGCCGCTTGCGAGCGGCGCAGTGCAGCGAAGAGCTCTCCGAATTCGCCGCTAGCTCCACGGTCCTTCTCAGCTGCGAGTAGCAGCGCTCGCAGTACACAGAGCTTCGCAAGGCCCGAAGACCCGGAGGGAAGTATCGCACACGAAAATGCGCCAGGACAGAGACGTGTTCTACGTTGTCCCTTCTCGTCATGCAGTTTGTGCCTCTGCTGCTTCTGCTGTTAGGAATCGCTCCTTGAAAGACGAGCGAGAGCGTCCTTCCGGGTGCATTGCACTGAGTCGAGTGCTCGCTCGGGACTTTGCTCTCGGGGCCAAGGCAAGAGGGCGTGCTTGCCCGCAGAACTGAGAACACGCTGTTGGTCAGAGCTGCAACTGACCGCTGGAGTTCAGCTCTCGCCGGACGGCAGAAGGCGAAGAACGAAGCCGCTTGCGAGCGGCGCAGTGCAGCGAAGAGCTCTCCGAATTCGCCGCTAGCTCCACGGTCCTTCTCAGCTGCGAGTAGCAGCGCTCGCAGTACACAGATCTTCGCAAGGCCCGAAGACCCGGAGGGAAGTATCGCACACGAAAATGCGCCAGGACAGAGACGTGTTCTACGTTGTCCCTTCTCGTCATGCAGTTTGTGCCTCTGCTGCTTCTGCTGTTAGGAATCGCTCCGTGAAAGACGAGCGAGAGCGTCCTTCCGGGTGCATTGCACTGAGTCGAGTGCTCGCTCGGGGCTTTGCTCTCGGGGCCAAGGCAAGAGGGCGTGCTTGCCCGCAGAACTGAGAACACGCTGTTGGGCAGAGCTGCAACTGACCGCTGGAGTTCAGCTCTCGCCGGACGGCAGAAGGCGAAGAACGAAGCCGCTTGCGAGCGGCGCAGTGCAGCGAAGAGCTCTCCGAATTCGCCGCTAGCTCCACGGTCCTTCTCAGCTGCGAGTAGCAGCGCTCGCAGTACACAGGGCTTCGCAAGGCCCGAAGACCCGGAGGGAAGTATGGCACACGAAAATGTGCCAGGACAGAGACGTGTTCTACGTTGTCCCTTCTCGTCATGCAGTTTGTGCCTCTGCTGCTTCTGCTGTTAGGAATCGCTCCTTGAAAGGCGAGCGAGAGCGTCCTTCCGGGTGCATTGCACTGAGTCGAGTGCTCGCTCGGGATTTTGCTCTCGGGGCCAAGGCAAGAGGGCGTGCTTGCCCGCAGAACTGAGAACACGCTGTTGGGCAGAGCTGCAACTGACCGCTGGAGTTCAGCTCTCGCCGGACGGCAGAAGGCGAAGAACGAAGCCGCTTGCGAGCGGCGCAGTGCAGCGAAGAGCTCTCCGAATTCGCCGCTAGCTCCACGGTCCTTCTCAGCTGCGAGTAGCAGCGCTCGCAGTACACAGGGCTTCGCAAGGCCCGAAGACCCGGAGGGAAGTATGGCACACGGAAATGTGCCAGGACAGAGACGTGTTCTACGTTGTCCCTTCTCGTCATGCAGTTTGTGCCTCTGCTGCTTCTGCTGTTAGGAATCGCTCCTTGAAAGACGAGCGAGAGCGTCCTTCCGGGTGCATTGCACTGAGTCGAGTGCTCGCTCGGGACTTTGCTCTCGGGGCCAAGGCAAGAGGGCGTGCTTGCCCGCAGAACTGAGAACACGCTGTTGGTCAGAGCTGCAACTGACCGCCGGAGTTCAGCTCTCGCCGGACGGCAGAAGGCGAAGAACGAAGCCGCTTGCGAGCGGCGCAGTGCAGCGAAGAGCTCTCCGAATTCGCCGCTAGCTCCACGGTCCTTCTCAGCTGCGAGTAGCAGCGCTCGCAGTACACAGGGCTTCGCAAGGCCCGAAGACCCGGAGGGATGTATCGCACACGAAAATGTGCCAGGACAGAGACGTGTTCTACGTTGTCCCTTCTCGTCATGCAGTTTGTGCCTCTGCTGCTTCTGCTGTTAGGAATCGCTCCTTGAAAGGCGAGCGAGAGCGTCCTTCCGGGTGCATTGCACTGAGTCGAGTGCTCGCTCGGGGCTTTGCTCTCGGGGCCAAGGCAAGAGGGCGTGCTTGCCCGCAGAACTGAGAACACGCTGTTGGGCAGAGCTGCAACTGACCGCTGGAGTTCAGCTCTCGCCGGACGGCAGAAGGCGAAGAACGAAGCCGCTTGCGAGCGGCGCAGTGCAGCGAAGAGCTCTCCGAATTCGCCGCTAGCTCCACGGTCCTTCTCAGCTGCGAGTAGCAGCGCTCGCAGTACACAGAGCTTCGCAAGGCCCGAAGACCCGGAGGGAAGTATCGCACACGAAAATGCGCCAGGACAGAGACGTGTTCTACGTTGTCCCTTCTCGTCATGCAGTTTGTGCCTCTGCTGCTTCTGCTGTTAGGAATCGCTCCTTGAAAGACGAGCGAGAGCGTCCTTCCGGGTGCATTGCACTGAGTCGAGTGCTCGCTCGGGACTTTGCTCTCGGGGCCAAGGCAAGAGGGCGTGCTTGCCCGCAGAACTGAGAACACGCTGTTGGGCAGAGCTGCAACTGACCGCTGGAGTTCAGCTCTCGCCGGACGGCAGAAGGCGAAGAACGAAGCCGCTTGCGAGCGGCGCAGTGCAGCGAAGAGCTCTCCGAATTCGCCGCTAGCTCCACGGTCCTTCTCAGCTGCGAGTAGCAGCGCTCGCAGTACACAGATCTTCGCAAGGCCCGAAGACCCGGAGGGAAGTATCGCACACGAAAATGCGCCAGGACAGAGACGTGTTCTACGTTGTCCCTTCTCGTCATGCAGTTTGTGCCTCTGCTGCTTCTGCTGTTAGGAATCGCTCCGTGAAAGACGAGCGAGAGCGTCCTTCCGGGTGCATTGCACTGAGTCGAGTGCTCGCTCGGGGCTTTGCTCTCGGGGCCAAGGCAAGAGGGCGTGCTTGCCCGCAGAACTGAGAACACGCTGTTGGGCAGAGCTGCAACTGACCGCTGGAGTTCAGCTCTCGCCGGACGGCAGAAGGCGAAGAACGAAGCCGCTTGCGAGCGGCGCAGTGCAGCGAAGAGCTCTCCGAATTCGCCGCTAGCTCCACGGTCCTTCTCAGCTGCGAGTAGCAGCGCTCGCAGTACACAGGGCTTCGCAAGGCCCGAAGACCCGGAGGGAAGTATGGCACACGAAAATGTGCCAGGACAGAGACGTGTTCTACGTTGTCCCTTCTCGTCATGCAGTTTGTGCCTCTGCTGCTTCTGCTGTTAGGAATCGCTCCTTGAAAGGCGAGCGAGAGCGTCCTTCCGGGTGCATTGCACTGAGTCGAGTGCTCGCTCGGGATTTTGCTCTCGGGGCCAAGGCAAGAGGGCGTGCTTGCCCGCAGAACTGAGAACACGCTGTTGGGCAGAGCTGCAACTGACCGCTGGAGTTCAGCTCTCGCCGGACGGCAGAAGGCGAAGAACGAAGCCGCTTGCGAGCGGCGCAGTGCAGCGAAGAGCTCTCCGAATTCGCCGCTAGCTCCACGGTCCTTCTCAGCTGCGAGTAGCAGCGCTCGCAGTACACAGGGCTTCGCAAGGCCCGAAGACCCGGAGGGAAGTATGGCACACGGAAATGCGCCAGGACAGAGACGTGTTCTACGTTGTCCCTTCTCGTCATGCAGTTTGTGCCTCTGCTGCTTCTGCTGTTAGGAATCGCTCCGTGAAAGACGACCGAGAGCGTCCTTCCGGGTGCATTGCACTGAGTCGAGTGCTCGCTCGGGGCTTTGCTCTCGGGGCCAAGGCAAGAGGGCGTGCTTGCCCGCAGAACTGAGAACACGCTGTTGGGCAGAGCTGCAACTGACCGCTGGAGTTCAGCTCTCGCCGGACGGCAGAAGGCGAAGAACGAAGCCGCTTGCGAGCGGCGCAGTGCAGCGAAGAGCTCTCCGAATTCGCCGCTAGCTCCACGGTCCTTCTCAGCTGCGAGTAGCAGCGCTCGCAGTACACAGGGCTTCGCAAGGCCCGAAGACCCGGAGGGAAGTATCGCACACGGAAATGCGCCAGGACAGAGACGTGTTCTACGTTGTCCCTTCTCGTCATGCAGTTTGTGCCTCTGCTGCTTCTGCTGTTAGGAATCGCTCCTTGAAAGGCGAGCGAGAGCGTCCTTCCGGGTGCATTGCACTGAGTCGAGTGCTCGCTCGGGGCTTTGCTCTCGGGGCCAAGGCAAGAGGGCGTGCTTGCCCGCAGAACTGAGAACACGCTGTTGGGCAGAGCTGCAACTGACCGCTGGAGTTCAGCTCTCGCCGGACGGCAGAAGGCGAAGAACGAAGCCGCTTGCGAGCGGCGCAGTGCAGCGAAGAGCTCTCCGAATTCGCCGCTAGCTCCACGGTCCTTCTCAGCTGCGAGTAGCAGCGCTCGCAGTACACAGGGCTTCGCAAGGCCCGAAGACCCGGAGGGAAGTATGGCACACGAAAATGTGCCAGGACAGAGACGTGTTCTACGTTGTCCCTTCTCGTCATGCAGTTTGTGCCTCTGCTGCTTCTGCTGTTAGGAATCGCTCCTTGAAAGACGAGCGAGAGCGTCCTTCCGGGTGCATTGCACTGAGTCGAGTGCTCGCTCGGGACTTTGCTCTCGGGGCCAAGGCAAGAGGGCGTGCTTGCCCGCAGAACTGAGAACACGCTGTTGGGCAGAGCTGCAACTGACCGCTGGAGTTCAGCTCTCGCCGGACGGCAGAAGGCGAAGAACGAAGCCGCTTGCGAGCGGCGCAGTGCAGCGAAGAGCTCTCCGAATTCGCCGCTAGCTCCACGGTCCTTCTCAGCTGCGAGTAGCAGCGCTCGCAGTACACAGGGCTTCGCAAGGCCCGAAGACCCGGAGGGAAGTATGGCACACGAAAATGTGCCAGGACAGAGACGTGTTCTACGTTGTCCCTTCTCGTCATGCAGTTTGTGCCTCTGCTGCTTCTGCTGTTAGGAATCGCTCCTTGAAAGGCGAGCGAGAGCGTCCTTCCGGTTGCATTGCACTGAGTCGAGTGCTCGCTCGGGACTTTGCTCTCGGGGCCAAGGCAAGAGGGCGTGCTTGCCCGCAGAACTGAGAACACGCTGTTGGGCAGAGCTGCAACTGACCGCTGGAGTTCAGCTCTCGCCGGACGGCAGAAGGCGAAGAACGAAGCCGCTTGCGAGCGGCGCAGTGCAGCGAAGAGCTCTCCGAATTCGCCGCTAGCTCCACGGTCCTTCTCAGCTGCGAGTAGCAGCGCTCGCAGTACACAGGGCTTCGCAAGGCCCGAAGACCCGGAGGGAAGTATCGCACACGAAAATGTGCCAGGACAGAGACGTGTTCTACGTTGTCCCTTCTCGTCATGCAGTTTGTGCCTCTGCTGCTTCTGCTGTTAGGAATCGCTCCTTGAAAGGCGAGCGAGAGCGTCCTTCCGGGTGCATTGCACTGAGTCGAGTGCTCGCTCGGGACTTTGCTCTCGGGGCCAAGGCAAGAGGGCGTGCTTGCCCGCAGAACTGAGAACACGCTGTTGGGCAGAGCTGAAACTTACCGCTGGAGTTCAGCTCTCGCCGGACGGCAGAAGGCGAAGAACGAAGCCGCTTGCGAGCGGCGCAGTGCAGCGAAGAGCTCTCCGAATTCGCCGCTAGCTCCACGGTCCTTCTCAGCTGCGAGTAGCAGCGCTCGCAGTACACAGGGCTTCGCAAGGCCCGAAGACCCGGAGGGAAGTATCGCACACGAAAATGTGCCAGGACAGAGACGTGTTCTACGTTGTCCCTTCTCGTCATGCAGTTTGTGCTTCTGCTGCTTCTGCTGTTAGGAATCGCTCCTTGAAAGGCGAGCGAGAGCGTCCTTCTGGGTGCATTGCACTGAGTCGAGTGCTCGCTCGGGACTTTGCTCTCGGGGCCAAGGCAAGAGGGCGTGCTTGCCCGCAGAACTGAGAACACGCTGTTGGGCAGAGCTGAAACTTACCGCTGGAGTTCAGCTCTCGCCGGACGGCAGAAGGCGAAGAACGAAGCCGCTTGCGAGCGGCGCAGTGCAGCGAAGAGCTCTCCGAATTCGCCGCTAGCTCCACGGTCCTTCTCAGCTGCGAGTAGCAGCGCTCGCAGTACACAGGGCTTCGCAAGGCCCGAAGACCCGGAGGGAAGTATCGCACACGAAAATGCGCCAGGACAGAGACGTGTTCTACGTTGTCCCTTCTCGTCATGCAGTTTGTGCCTCTGCTGCTTCTGCTGTTAGGAATCGCTCCTTGAAAGGCGAGCGAGAGCGTCCTTCCGGGTGCATTGCACTGAGTCGAGTGCTCGCTCGGGACTTTGCTCTCGGGGCCAAGGCAAGAGGGCGTGCTTGCCCGCAGAACTGAGAACACGCTGTTGGGCAGAGCTGCAACTGACCGCTGGAGTTCAGCTCTCGCCGGACGGCAGAAGGCGAAGAACGAAGCCGCTTGCGAGCGGCGCAGTGCAGCGAAGAGCTCTCCGAATTCGCCGCTAGCTCCACGGTCCTTCTCAGCTGCGAGTAGCAGCGCTCGCAGTACACAGGGCTTCGCAAGGCCCGAAGACCCGGAGGGAAGTATGGCACACGAAAATGTGCCAGGACAGAGACGTGTTCTACGTTGTCCCTTCTCGTCATGCAGTTTGTGCCTCTGCTGCTTCTGCTGTTAGGAATCGCTCCTTGAAAGGCGAGCGAGAGCGTCCTTCCGGTTGCATTGCACTGAGTCGAGTGCTCGCTCGGGACTTTGCTCTCGGGGCCAAGGCAAGAGGGCGTGCTTGCCCGCAGAACTGAGAACACGCTGTTGGGCAGAGCTGCAACTGACCGCTGGAGTTCAGCTCTCGCCGGACGGCAGAAGGCGAAGAACGAAGCCGCTTGCGAGCGGCGCAGTGCAGCGAAGAGCTCTCCGAATTCGCCGCTAGCTCCACGGTCCTTCTCAGCTGCGAGTAGCAGCGCTCGCAGTACACAGGGCTTCGCAAGGCCCGAAGACCCGGAGGGAAGTATCGCACACGAAAATGTGCCAGGACAGAGACGTGTTCTACGTTGTCCCTTCTCGTCATGCAGTTTGTGCCTCTGCTGCTTCTGCTGTTAGGAATCGCTCCTTGAAAGGCGAGCGAGAGCGTCCTTCCGGGTGCATTGCACTGAGTCGAGTGCTCGCTCGGGACTTTGCTCTCGGGGCCAAGGCAAGAGGGCGTGCTTGCCCGCAGAACTGAGAACACGCTGTTGGGCAGAGCTGAAACTTACCGCTGGAGTTCAGCTCTCGCCGGACGGCAGAAGGCGAAGAACGAAGCCGCTTGCGAGCGGCGCAGTGCAGCGAAGAGCTCTCCGAATTCGCCGCTAGCTCCACGGTCCTTCTCAGCTGCGAGTAGCAGCGCTCGCAGTACACAGGGCTTCGCAAGGCCCGAAGACCCGGAGGGAAGTATCGCACACGAAAATGTGCCAGGACAGAGACGTGTTCTACGTTGTCCCTTCTCGTCATGCAGTTTGTGCCTCTGCTGCTTCTGCTGTTAGGAATCGCTCCTTGAAAGGCGAGCGAGAGCGTCCTTCCGGGTGCATTGCACTGAGTCGAGTGCTCGCTCGGGACTTTGCTCTCGGGGCCAAGGCAAGAGGGCGTGCTTGCCCGCAGAACTGAGAACACGCTGTTGGGCAGAGCTGCAACTGACCGCTGGAGTTCAGCTGTCGCCGGACGGCAGAAGGCGAAGAACGAAGCCGCTTGCGAGCGGCGCAGTGCAGCGAAGAGCTCTCCGAATTCGCCGCTAGCTCCACGGTCCTTCTCAGCTGCGAGTAGCAGCGCTCGCAGTACACAGGGCTTCGCAAGGCCCGAAGACCCGGAGGGAAGTATGGCACACGAAAATGTGCCAGGACAGAGACGTGTTCTACGTTGTCCCTTCTCGTCATGCAGTTTGTGCCTCTGCTGCTTCTGCTGTTAGGAATCGCTCCTTGAAAGACGAGCGAGAGCGTCCTTCCGGGTGCATTGCACTGAGTCGAATGCTCGCTCGGGGCTTTGCTCTCGGGGCCAAGGCAAGAGGGCGTGCTTGCCCGCAGAACTGAGAACACGCTGTTGGGCAGAGCTGCAACTGACCGCTGGAGTTCAGCTCTCGCCGGACGGCAGAAGGCGAAGAACGAAGCCGCTTGCGAGCGGCGCAGTGCAGCGAAGAGCTCTCCGAATTCGCCGCTAGCTCCACGGTCCTTCTCAGCTGCGAGTAGCAGCGCTCGCAGTACACAGAGCTTCGCAAGGCCCGAAGACCCGGAGGGAAGTATCGCACACGAAAATGCGCCAGGACAGAGACGTGTTCTACGTTGTCCCTTCTCGTCATGCAGTTTGTGCCTCTGCTGCTTCTGCTGTTAGGAATCGCTCCGTGAAAGACGAGCGAGAGCGTCCTTCCGGGTGCATTGCACTAAGTCGAATGCTCGCTCGGGACTTTGCTCTCGGGGCCAAGGCAAGAGGGCGTGCTTGCCCGCAGAACTGAGAACACGCTGTTGGGCAGAGCTGAAACTTACCGCTGGAGTTCAGCTCTCGCCGGACGGCAGAAGGCGAAGAACGAAGCCGCTTGCGAGCGGCGCAGTGCAGCGAAGAGCTCTCCGAATTCGCCGCTAGCTCCACGGTCCTTCTCAGCTGCGAGTAGCAGCGCTCGCAGTACACAGGGCTTCGCAAGGCCCGAAGACCCGGAGGGAAGTATCGCACACGAAAATGTGCCAGGACAGAGACGTGTTCTACGTTGTCCCTTCTCGTCATGCAGTTTGTGCCTCTGCTGCTTCTGCTGTTAGGAATCGCTCCTTGAAAGACGAGCGAGAGCGTCCTTCCGGGTGCATTGCACTAAGTCGAATGCTCGCTCGGGACTTTGCTCTCGGGGCCAAGGCAAGAGGGCGTGCTTGCCCGCAGAACTGAGAACACGCTGTTGGGCAGAGCTGCAACTGACCGCTGGAGTTCAGCTCTCGCCGGACGGCAGAAGGCGAAGAACGAAGCCGCTTGCGAGCGGCGCAGTGCAGCGAAGAGCTCTCCGAATTCGCCGCTAGCTCCACGGTCCTTCTCAGCTGCGAGTAGCAGCGCTCGCAGTACACAGATCTTCGCAAGGCCCGAAGACCCGGAGGGAAGTATCGCACACGAAAATGCGCCAGGACAGAGACGTGTTCTACGTTGTCCCTTCTCGTCATGCAGTTTGTGCCTCTGCTGCTTCTGCTGTTAGGAATCGCTCCGTGAAAGACGAGCGAGAGCGTCCTTCCGGGTGCATTGCACTGAGTCGAGTGCTCGCTCGGGGCTTTGCTCTCGGGGCCAAGGCAAGAGGGCGTGCTTGCCCGCAGAACTGAGAACACGCTGTTGGGCAGAGCTGCAACTGACCGCTGGAGTTCAGCTCTCGCCGGACGGCAGAAGGCGAAGAACGAAGCCGCTTGCGAGCGGCGCAGTGCAGCGAAGAGCTCTCCGAATTCGCCGCTAGCTCCACGGTCCTTCTCAGCTGCGAGTAGCAGCGCTCGCAGTACACAGGGCTTCGCAAGGCCCGAAGACCCGGAGGGAAGTATGGCACACGAAAATGTGCCAGGACAGAGACGTGTTCTACGTTGTCCCTTCTCGTCATGCAGTTTGTGCCTCTGCTGCTTCTGCTGTTAGGAATCGCTCCTTGAAAGGCGAGCGAGAGCGTCCTTCCGGGTGCATTGCACTGAGTCGAGTGCTCGCTCGGGATTTTGCTCTCGGGGCCAAGGCAAGAGGGCGTGCTTGCCCGCAGAACTGAGAACACGCTGTTGGGCAGAGCTGCAACTGACCGCTGGAGTTCAGCTCTCGCCGGACGGCAGAAGGCGAAGAACGAAGCCGCTTGCGAGCGGCGCAGTGCAGCGAAGAGCTCTCCGAATTCGCCGCTAGCTCCACGGTCCTTCTCAGCTGCGAGTAGCAGCGCTCGCAGTACACAGGGCTTCGCAAGGCCCGAAGACCCGGAGGGAAGTATGGCACACGGAAATGTGCCAGGACAGAGACGTGTTCTACGTTGTCCCTTCTCGTCATGCAGTTTGTGCCTCTGCTGCTTCTGCTGTTAGGAATCGCTCCTTGAAAGGCGAGCGAGAGCGTCCTTCCGGGTGCATTGCACTGAGTCGAGTGCTCGCTCGGGATTTTGCTCTCGGGGCCAAGGCAAGAGGGCGTGCTTGCCCGCAGAACTGAGAACACGCTGTTGGGCAGAGCTGCAACTGACCGCTGGAGTTCAGCTCTCGCCGGACGGCAGAAGGCGAAGAACGAAGCCGCTTGCGAGCGGCGCAGTGCAGCGAAGAGCTCTCCGAATTCGCCGCTAGCTCCACGGTCCTTCTCAGCTGCGAGTAGCAGCGCTCGCAGTACACAGGGCTTCGCAAGGCCCGAAGACCCGGAGGGAAGTATCGCACACGAAAATGCGCCAGGACAGAGACGTGTTCTACGTTGTCCCTTCTCGTCATGCAGTTTGTGCCTCTGCTGCTTCTGCTGTTAGGAATCGCTCCTTGAAAGGCGAGCGAGAGCGTCCTTCCGGGTGCATTGCACTGAGTCGAGTGCTCGCTCGGGACTTTGCTCTCGGGGCCAAGGCAAGAGGGCGTGCTTGCCCGCAGAACTGAGAACACGCTGTTGGGCAGAGCTGCAACTGACCGCTGGAGTTCAGCTCTCGCCGGACGGCAGAAGGCGAAGAACGAAGCCGCTTGCGAGCGGCGCAGTGCAGCGAAGAGCTCTCCGAATTCGCCGCTAGCTCCACGGTCCTTCTCAGCTGCGAGTAGCAGCGCTCGCAGTACACAGGGCTTCGCAAGGCCCGAAGACCCGGAGGGAAGTATGGCACACGAAAATGTGCCAGGACAGAGACGTGTTCTACGTTGTCCCTTCTCGTCATGCAGTTTGTGCCTCTGCTGCTTCTGCTGTTAGGAATCGCTCCTTGAAAGGCGAGCGAGAGCGTCCTTCCGGTTGCATTGCACTGAGTCGAGTGCTCGCTCGGGACTTTGCTCTCGGGGCCAAGGCAAGAGGGCGTGCTTGCCCGCAGAACTGAGAACACGCTGTTGGGCAGAGCTGCAACTGACCGCTGGAGTTCAGCTCTCGCCGGACGGCAGAAGGCGAAGAACGAAGCCGCTTGCGAGCGGCGCAGTGCAGCGAAGAGCTCTCCGAATTCGCCGCTAGCTCCACGGTCCTTCTCAGCTGCGAGTAGCAGCGCTCGCAGTACACAGGGCTTCGCAAGGCCCGAAGACCCGGAGGGAAGTATCGCACACGAAAATGTGCCAGGACAGAGACGTGTTCTACGTTGTCCCTTCTCGTCATGCAGTTTGTGCCTCTGCTGCTTCTGCTGTTAGGAATCGCTCCTTGAAAGGCGAGCGAGAGCGTCCTTCCGGGTGCATTGCACTGAGTCGAGTGCTCGCTCGGGACTTTGCTCTCGGGGCCAAGGCAAGAGGGCGTGCTTGCCCGCAGAACTGAGAACACGCTGTTGGGCAGAGCTGAAACTTACCGCTGGAGTTCAGCTCTCGCCGGACGGCAGAAGGCGAAGAACGAAGCCGCTTGCGAGCGGCGCAGTGCAGCGAAGAGCTCTCCGAATTCGCCGCTAGCTCCACGGTCCTTCTCAGCTGCGAGTAGCAGCGCTCGCAGTACACAGGGCTTCGCAAGGCCCGAAGACCCGGAGGGAAGTATCGCACACGAAAATGTGCCAGGACAGAGACGTGTTCTACGTTGTCCCTTCTCGTCATGCAGTTTGTGCCTCTGCTGCTTCTGCTGTTAGGAATCGCTCCTTGAAAGGCGAGCGAGAGCGTCCTTCCGGGTGCATTGCACTGAGTCGAGTGCTCGCTCGGGACTTTGCTCTCGGGGCCAAGGCAAGAGGGCGTGCTTGCCCGCAGAACTGAGAACACGCTGTTGGGCAGAGCTGCAACTGACCGCTGGAGTTCAGCTGTCGCCGGACGGCAGAAGGCGAAGAACGAAGCCGCTTGCGAGCGGCGCAGTGCAGCGAAGAGCTCTCCGAATTCGCCGCTAGCTCCACGGTCCTTCTCAGCTGCGAGTAGCAGCGCTCGCAGTACACAGGGCTTCGCAAGGCCCGAAGACCCGGAGGGAAGTATGGCACACGAAAATGTGCCAGGACAGAGACGTGTTCTACGTTGTCCCTTCTCGTCATGCAGTTTGTGCCTCTGCTGCTTCTGCTGTTAGGAATCGCTCCTTGAAAGACGAGCGAGAGCGTCCTTCCGGGTGCATTGCACTGAGTCGAATGCTCGCTCGGGGCTTTGCTCTCGGGGCCAAGGCAAGAGGGCGTGCTTGCCCGCAGAACTGAGAACACGCTGTTGGGCAGAGCTGCAACTGACCGCTGGAGTTCAGCTCTCGCCGGACGGCAGAAGGCGAAGAACGAAGCCGCTTGCGAGCGGCGCAGTGCAGCGAAGAGCTCTCCGAATTCGCCGCTAGCTCCACGGTCCTTCTCAGCTGCGAGTAGCAGCGCTCGCAGTACACAGAGCTTCGCAAGGCCCGAAGACCCGGAGGGAAGTATCGCACACGAAAATGCGCCAGGACAGAGACGTGTTCTACGTTGTCCCTTCTCGTCATGCAGTTTGTGCCTCTGCTGCTTCTGCTGTTAGGAATCGCTCCGTGAAAGACGAGCGAGAGCGTCCTTCCGGGTGCATTGCACTAAGTCGAATGCTCGCTCGGGACTTTGCTCTCGGGGCCAAGGCAAGAGGGCGTGCTTGCCCGCAGAACTGAGAACACGCTGTTGGGCAGAGCTGAAACTTACCGCTGGAGTTCAGCTCTCGCCGGACGGCAGAAGGCGAAGAACGAAGCCGCTTGCGAGCGGCGCAGTGCAGCGAAGAGCTCTCCGAATTCGCCGCTAGCTCCACGGTCCTTCTCAGCTGCGAGTAGCAGCGCTCGCAGTACACAGGGCTTCGCAAGGCCCGAAGACCCGGAGGGAAGTATCGCACACGAAAATGTGCCAGGACAGAGACGTGTTCTACGTTGTCCCTTCTCGTCATGCAGTTTGTGCCTCTGCTGCTTCTGCTGTTAGGAATCGCTCCTTGAAAGACGAGCGAGAGCGTCCTTCCGGGTGCATTGCACTAAGTCGAATGCTCGCTCGGGACTTTGCTCTCGGGGCCAAGGCAAGAGGGCGTGCTTGCCCGCAGAACTGAGAACACGCTGTTGGGCAGAGCTGCAACTGACCGCTGGAGTTCAGCTCTCGCCGGACGGCAGAAGGCGAAGAACGAAGCCGCTTGCGAGCGGCGCAGTGCAGCGAAGAGCTCTCCGAATTCGCCGCTAGCTCCACGGTCCTTCTCAGCTGCGAGTAGCAGCGCTCGCAGTACACAGATCTTCGCAAGGCCCGAAGACCCGGAGGGAAGTATCGCACACGAAAATGCGCCAGGACAGAGACGTGTTCTACGTTGTCCCTTCTCGTCATGCAGTTTGTGCCTCTGCTGCTTCTGCTGTTAGGAATCGCTCCGTGAAAGACGAGCGAGAGCGTCCTTCCGGGTGCATTGCACTGAGTCGAGTGCTCGCTCGGGGCTTTGCTCTCGGGGCCAAGGCAAGAGGGCGTGCTTGCCCGCAGAACTGAGAACACGCTGTTGGGCAGAGCTGCAACTGACCGCTGGAGTTCAGCTCTCGCCGGACGGCAGAAGGCGAAGAACGAAGCCGCTTGCGAGCGGCGCAGTGCAGCGAAGAGCTCTCCGAATTCGCCGCTAGCTCCACGGTCCTTCTCAGCTGCGAGTAGCAGCGCTCGCAGTACACAGGGCTTCGCAAGGCCCGAAGACCCGGAGGGAAGTATGGCACACGAAAATGTGCCAGGACAGAGACGTGTTCTACGTTGTCCCTTCTCGTCATGCAGTTTGTGCCTCTGCTGCTTCTGCTGTTAGGAATCGCTCCTTGAAAGGCGAGCGAGAGCGTCCTTCCGGGTGCATTGCACTGAGTCGAGTGCTCGCTCGGGATTTTGCTCTCGGGGCCAAGGCAAGAGGGCGTGCTTGCCCGCAGAACTGAGAACACGCTGTTGGGCAGAGCTGCAACTGACCGCTGGAGTTCAGCTCTCGCCGGACGGCAGAAGGCGAAGAACGAAGCCGCTTGCGAGCGGCGCAGTGCAGCGAAGAGCTCTCCGAATTCGCCGCTAGCTCCACGGTCCTTCTCAGCTGCGAGTAGCAGCGCTCGCAGTACACAGGGCTTCGCAAGGCCCGAAGACCCGGAGGGAAGTATGGCACACGGAAATGTGCCAGGACAGAGACGTGTTCTACGTTGTCCCTTCTCGTCATGCAGTTTGTGCCTCTGCTGCTTCTGCTGTTAGGAATCGCTCCTTGAAAGGCGAGCGAGAGCGTCCTTCCGGGTGCATTGCACTGAGTCGAGTGCTCGCTCGGGATTTTGCTCTCGGGGCCAAGGCAAGAGGGCGTGCTTGCCCGCAGAACTGAGAACACGCTGTTGGGCAGAGCTGCAACTGACCGCTGGAGTTCAGCTCTCGCCGGACGGCAGAAGGCGAAGAACGAAGCCGCTTGCGAGCGGCGCAGTGCAGCGAAGAGCTCTCCGAATTCGCCGCTAGCTCCACGGTCCTTCTCAGCTGCGAGTAGCAGCGCTCGCAGTACACAGGGCTTCGCAAGGCCCGAAGACCCGGAGGGAAGTATCGCACACGGAAATGCGCCAGGACAGAGACGTGTTCTACGTTGTCCCTTCTCGTCATGCAGTTTGTGCCTCTGCTGCTTCTGCTGTTAGGAATCGCTCCGTGAAAGACGAGCGAGAGCGTCCTTCCGGGTGCATTGCACTGAGTCGAGTGCTCGCTCGGGGCTTTGCTCTCGGGGCCAAGGCAAGAGGGCGTGCTTGCCCGCAGAACTGAGAACACGCTGTTGGGCAGAGCTG
This sequence comes from Sturnus vulgaris, assembly GCF_052056855.1. Classification (NCBI taxonomy): domain Eukaryota; kingdom Metazoa; phylum Chordata; class Aves; order Passeriformes; family Sturnidae; genus Sturnus; species Sturnus vulgaris. Next base: position 90,839 of record NW_028276465.1, on the reverse strand, counting down.
CAACTGACCGCTGGAGTTCAGCTCTCGCCGGACGGCAGAAGGCGAAGAACGAAGCCGCTTGCGAGCGGCGCAGTGCAGCGAAGAGCTCTCCGAATTCGCCGCTAGCTCCACGGTCCTTCTCAGCTGCGAGTAGCAGCGCTCGCAGTACACAGGGCTTCGCAAGGCCCGAAGACCCGGAGGGAAGTATCGCACACGAAAATGCGCCAGGACAGAGACGTGTTCTACGTTGTCCCTTCTCGTCATGCAGTTTGTGCCTCTGCTGCTTCTGCTGTTAGGAATCGCTCCTTGAAAGACGAGCGAGAGCGTCCTTCCGGGTGCATTGCACTGAGTCGAATGCTCGCTCGGGACTTTGCTCTCGGGGCCAAGGCAAGAGGGCGTGCTTGCCCGCAGAACTGAGAACACGCTGTTGGGCAGAGCTGAAACTTACCGCTGGAGTTCAGCTCTCGCCGGACGGCAGAAGGCGAAGAACGAAGCCGCTTGCGAGCGGCGCAGTGCAGCGAAGAGCTCTCCGAATTCGCCGCTAGCTCCACGGTCCTTCTCAGCTGCGAGTAGCAGCGCTCGCAGTACACAGGGCTTCGCAAGGCCCGAAGACCCGGAGGGAAGTATCGCACACGAAAATGTGCCAGGACAGAGACGTGTTCTACGTTGTCCCTTCTCGTCATGCAGTTTGTGCCTCTGCTGCTTCTGCTGTTAGGAATCGCTCCTTGAAAGGCGAGCGAGAGCGTCCTTCCGGGTGCATTGCACTGAGTCGAGTGCTCGCTCGGGATTTTGCTCTCGGGGCCAAGGCAAGAGGGCGTGCTTGCCCGCAGAACTGAGAACACGCTGTTGGGCAGAGCTGCAACTGACCGCTGGAGTTCAGCTCTCGCCGGACGGCAGAAGGCGAAGAACGAAGCCGCTTGCGAGCGGCGCAGTGCAGCGAAGAGCTCTCCGAATTCGCCGCTAGCTCCACGGTCCTTCTCAGCTGCGAGTAGCAGCGCTCGCAGTACACAGGGCTTCGCAAGGCCCGAAGACCCGGAGGGAAGTATGGCACACGGAAATGTGCCAGGACAGAGACGTGTTCTACGTTGTCCCTTCTCGTCATGCAGTTTGTGCCTCTGCTGCTTCTGCTGTTAGGAATCGCTCCTTGAAAGGCGAGCGAGAGCGTCCTTCCGGGTGCATTGCACTGAGTCGAGTGCTCGCTCGGGATTTTGCTCTCGGGGCCAAGGCAAGAGGGCGTGCTTGCCCGCAGAACTGAGAACACGCTGTTGGGCAGAGCTGCAACTGACCGCTGGAGTTCAGCTCTCGCCGGACGGCAGAAGGCGAAGAACGAAGCCGCTTGCGAGCGGCGCAGTGCAGCGAAGAGCTCTCCGAATTCGCCGCTAGCTCCACGGTCCTTCTCAGCTGCGAGTAGCAGCGCTCGCAGTACACAGGGCTTCGCAAGGCCCGAAGACCCGGAGGGAAGTATCGCACACGGAAATGCGCCAGGACAGAGACGTGTTCTACGTTGTCCCTTCTCGTCATGCAGTTTGTGCCTCTGCTGCTTCTGCTGTTAGGAATCGCTCCGTGAAAGACGAGCGAGAGCGTCCTTCCGGGTGCATTGCACTGAGTCGAGTGCTCGCTCGGGGCTTTGCTCTCGGGGCCAAGGCAAGAGGGCGTGCTTGCCCGCAGAACTGAGAACACGCTGTTGGGCAGAGCTGCAACTGACCGCTGGAGTTCAGCTCTCGCCGGACGGCAGAAGGCGAAGAACGAAGCCGCTTGCGAGCGGCGCAGTGCAGCGAAGAGCTCTCCGAATTCGCCGCTAGCTCCACGGTCCTTCTCAGCTGCGAGTAGCAGCGCTCGCAGTACACAGGGCTTCGCAAGGCCCGAAGACCCGGAGGGAAGTATCGCACACGAAAATGCGCCAGGACAGAGACGTGTTCTACGTTGTCCCTTCTCGTCATGCAGTTTGTGCCTCTGCTGCTTCTGCTGTTAGGAATCGCTCCTTGAAAGGCGAGCGAGAGCGTCCTTCCGGGTGCATTGCACTGAGTCGAGTGCTCGCTCGGGGCTTTGCTCTCGGGGCCAAGGCAAGAGGGCGTGCTTGCCCGCAGAACTGAGAACACGCTGTTGGGCAGAGCTGCAACTGACCGCTGGAGTTCAGCTCTCGCCGGACGGCAGAAGGCGAAGAACGAAGCCGCTTGCGAGCGGCGCAGTGCAGCGAAGAGCTCTCCGAATTCGCCGCTAGCTCCACGGTCCTTCTCAGCTGCGAGTAGCAGCGCTCGCAGTACACAGGGCTTCGCAAGGCCCGAAGACCCGGAGGGAAGTATCGCACACGAAAATGTGCCAGGACAGAGACGTGTTCTACGTTGTCCCTTCTCGTCATGCAGTTTGTGCCTCTGCTGCTTCTGCTGTTAGGAATCGCTCCTTGAAAGGCGAGCGAGAGCGTCCTTCCGGGTGCATTGCACTGAGTCGAGTGCTCGCTCGGGACTTTGCTCTCGGGGCCAAGGCAAGAGGGCGTGCTTGCCCGCAGAACTGAGAACACGCTGTTGGGCAGAGCTGCAACTGACCGCTGGAGTTCAGCTCTCGCCGGACGGCAGAAGGCGAAGAACGAAGCCGCTTGCGAGCGGCGCAGTGCAGCGAAGAGCTCTCCGAATTCGCCGCTAGCTCCACGGTCCTTCTCAGCTGCGAGTAGCAGCGCTCGCAGTACACAGGGCTTCGCAAGGCCCGAAGACCCGGAGGGAAGTATCGCACACGAAAATGTGCCAGGACAGAGACGTGTTCTACGTTGTCCCTTCTCGTCATGCAGTTTGTGCCTCTGCTGCTTCTGCTGTTAGGAACCGCTCCTTGAAAGGCGAGCGAGAGCGTCCTTCCGGGTGCATTGCACTGAGTCGAATGCTCGCTCGGGGCTTTGCTCTCGGGGCCAAGGCAAGAGGGCGTGCTTGCCCGCAGAACTGAGAACACGCTGTTGGGCAGAGCTGCAACTGACCGCTGGAGTTCAGCTCTCGCCGGACGGCAGAAGGCGAAGAACGAAGCCGCTTGCGAGCGGCGCAGTGCAGCGAAGAGCTCTCCGAATTCGCCGCTAGCTCCACGGTCCTTCTCAGCTGCGAGTAGCAGCGCTCGCAGTACACAGAGCTTCGCAAGGCCCGAAGACCCGGAGGGAAGTATCGCACACGAAAATGCGCCAGGACAGAGACGTGTTCTACGTTGTCCCTTCTCGTCATGCAGTTTGTGCCTCTGCTGCTTCTGCTGTTAGGAATCGCTCCTTGAAAGGCGAGCGAGAGCGTCCTTCCGGGTGCATTGCACTGAGTCGAATGCTCGCTCGGGACTTTGCTCTCGGGGCCAAGGCAAGAGGGCGTGCTTGCCCGCAGAACTGAGAACACGCTGTTGGGCAGAGCTGAAACTTACCGCTGGAGTTCAGCTCTCGCCGGACGGCAGAAGGCGAAGAACGAAGCCGCTTGCGAGCGGCGCAGTGCAGCGAAGAGCTCTCCGAATTCGCCGCTAGCTCCACGGTCCTTCTCAGCTGCGAGTAGCAGCGCTCGCAGTACACAGGGCTTCGCAAGGCCCGAAGACCCGGAGGGAAGTATCGCACACGAAAATGTGCCAGGACAGAGACGTGTTCTACGTTGTCCCTTCTCGTCATGCAGTTTGTGCTTCTGCTGCTTCTGCTGTTAGGAATCGCTCCTTGAAAGGCGAGCGAGAGCGTCCTTCTGGGTGCATTGCACTGAGTCGAGTGCTCGCTCGGGACTTTGCTCTCGGGGCCAAGGCAAGAGGGCGTGCTTGCCCGCAGAACTGAGAACACGCTGTTGGGCAGAGCTGCAACTTACCGCTGGAGTTCAGCTCTCGCCGGACGGCAGAAGGCGAAGAACGAAGCCGCTTGCGAGCGGCGCAGTGCAGCGAAGAGCTCTCCGAATTCGCCGCTAGCTCCACGGTCCTTCTCAGCTGCGAGTAGCAGCGCTCGCAGTACACAGGGCTTCGCAAGGCCCGAAGACCCGGAGGGAAGTATCGCACACGAAAATGTGCCAGGACAGAGACGTGTTCTACGTTGTCCCTTCTCGTCATGCAGTTTGTGCCTCTGCTGCTTCTGCTGTTAGGAATCGCTCCGTGAAAGACGAGCGAGAGCGTCCTTCCGGGTGCATTGCACTGAGTCGAGTGCTCGCTCGGGGCTTTGCTCTCGGGGCCAAGGCAAGAGGGCGTGCTTGCCCGCAGAACTGAGAACACGCTGTTGGGCAGAGCTGCAACTGACCGCTGGAGTTCAGCTCTCGCCGGACGGCAGAAGGCGAAGAACGAAGCCGCTTGCGAGCGGCGCAGTGCAGCGAAGAGCTCTCCGAATTCGCCGCTAGCTCCACGGTCCTTCTCAGCTGCGAGTAGCAGCGCTCGCAGTACACAGGGCTTCGCAAGGCCCGAAGACCCGGAGGGAAGTATCGCACACGAAAATGCGCCAGGACAGAGACGTGTTCTACGTTGTCCCTTCTCGTCATGCAGTTTGTGCCTCTGCTGCTTCTGCTGTTAGGAATCGCTCCTTGAAAGGCGAGCGAGAGCGTCCTTCCGGGTGCATTGCACTGAGTCGAGTGCTCGCTCGGGACTTTGCTCTCGGGGCCAAGGCAAGAGGGCGTGCTTGCCCGCAGAACTGAGAACACGCTGTTGGGCAGAGCTGCAACTGACCGCTGGAGTTCAGCTCTCGCCGGACGGCAGAAGGCGAAGAACGAAGCCGCTTGCGAGCGGCGCAGTGCAGCGAAGAGCTCTCCGAATTCGCCGCTAGCTCCACGGTCCTTCTCAGCTGCGAGTAGCAGCGCTCGCAGTACACAGGGCTTCGCAAGGCCCGAAGACCCGGAGGGAAGTATGGCACACGAAAATGTGCCAGGACAGAGACGTGTTCTACGTTGTCCCTTCTCGTCATGCAGTTTGTGCCTCTGCTGCTTCTGCTGTTAGGAATCGCTCCTTGAAAGGCGAGCGAGAGCGTCCTTCCGGTTGCATTGCACTGAGTCGAGTGCTCGCTCGGGACTTTGCTCTCGGGGCCAAGGCAAGAGGGCGTGCTTGCCCGCAGAACTGAGAACACGCTGTTGGGCAGAGCTGCAACTGACCGCTGGAGTTCAGCTCTCGCCGGACGGCAGAAGGCGAAGAACGAAGCCGCTTGCGAGCGGCGCAGTGCAGCGAAGAGCTCTCCGAATTCGCCGCTAGCTCCACGGTCCTTCTCAGCTGCGAGTAGCAGCGCTCGCAGTACACAGGGCTTCGCAAGGCCCGAAGACCCGGAGGGAAGTATCGCACACGAAAATGTGCCAGGACAGAGACGTGTTCTACGTTGTCCCTTCTCGTCATGCAGTTTGTGCCTCTGCTGCTTCTGCTGTTAGGAATCGCTCCTTGAAAGGCGAGCGAGAGCGTCCTTCCGGGTGCATTGCACTGAGTCGAGTGCTCGCTCGGGACTTTGCTCTCGGGGCCAAGGCAAGAGGGCGTGCTTGCCCGCAGAACTGAGAACACGCTGTTGGGCAGAGCTGAAACTTACCGCTGGAGTTCAGCTCTCGCCGGACGGCAGAAGGCGAAGAACGAAGCCGCTTGCGAGCGGCGCAGTGCAGCGAAGAGCTCTCCGAATTCGCCGCTAGCTCCACGGTCCTTCTCAGCTGCGAGTAGCAGCGCTCGCAGTACACAGGGCTTCGCAAGGCCCGAAGACCCGGAGGGAAGTATCGCACACGAAAATGTGCCAGGACAGAGACGTGTTCTACGTTGTCCCTTCTCGTCATGCAGTTTGTGCCTCTGCTGCTTCTGCTGTTAGGAATCGCTCCTTGAAAGGCGAGCGAGAGCGTCCTTCCGGGTGCATTGCACTGAGTCGAGTGCTCGCTCGGGACTTTGCTCTCGGGGCCAAGGCAAGAGGGCGTGCTTGCCCGCAGAACTGAGAACACGCTGTTGGGCAGAGCTGCAACTGACCGCTGGAGTTCAGCTGTCGCCGGACGGCAGAAGGCGAAGAACGAAGCCGCTTGCGAGCGGCGCAGTGCAGCGAAGAGCTCTCCGAATTCGCCGCTAGCTCCACGGTCCTTCTCAGCTGCGAGTAGCAGCGCTCGCAGTACACAGGGCTTCGCAAGGCCCGAAGACCCGGAGGGAAGTATCGCACACGAAAATGTGCCAGGACAGAGACGTGTTCTACGTTGTCCCTTCTCGTCATGCAGTTTGTGCCTCTGCTGCTTCTGCTGTTAGGAATCGCTCCTTGAAAGGCGAGCGAGAGCGTCCTTCCGGGTGCATTGCACTGAGTCGAGTGCTCGCTCGGGACTTTGCTCTCGGGGCCAAGGCAAGAGGGCGTGCTTGCCCGCAGAACTGAGAACACGCTGTTGGGCAGAGCTGCAACTGACCGCTGGAGTTCAGCTGTCGCCGGACGGCAGAAGGCGAAGAACGAAGCCGCTTGCGAGCGGCGCAGTGCAGCGAAGAGCTCTCCGAATTCGCCGCTAGCTCCACGGTCCTTCTCAGCTGCGAGTAGCAGCGCTCGCAGTACACAGGGCTTCGCAAGGCCCGAAGACCCGGAGGGAAGTATGGCACACGAAAATGCGCCAGGACAGAGACGTGTTCTACGTTGTCCCTTCTCGTCATGCAGTTTGTGCCTCTGCTGCTTCTGCTGTTAGGAATCGCTCCTTGAAAGACGAGCGAGAGCGTCCTTCCGGGTGCATTGCACTGAGTCGAATGCTCGCTCGGGGCTTTGCTCTCGGGGCCAAGGCAAGAGGGCGTGCTTGCCCGCAGAACTGAGAACACGCTGTTGGGCAGAGCTGAAACTTACCGCTGGAGTTCAGCTCTCGCCGGACGGCAGAAGGCGAAGAACGAAGCCGCTTGCGAGCGGCGCAGTGCAGCGAAGAGCTCTCCGAATTCGCCGCTAGCTCCACGGTCCTTCTCAGCTGCGAGTAGCAGCGCTCGCAGTACACAGGGCTTCGCAAGGCCCGAAGACCCGGAGGGAAGTATCGCACACGAAAATGTGCCAGGACAGAGACGTGTTCTACGTTGTCCCTTCTCGTCATGCAGTTTGTGCCTCTGCTGCTTCTGCTGTTAGGAATCGCTCCTTGAAAGACGAGCGAGAGCGTCCTTCCGGGTGCATTGCACTAAGTCGAATGCTCGCTCGGGACTTTGCTCTCGGGGCCAAGGCAAGAGGGCGTGCTTGCCCGCAGAACTGAGAACACGCTGTTGGGCAGAGCTGCAACTGACCGCTGGAGTTCAGCTCTCGCCGGACGGCAGAAGGCGAAGAACGAAGCCGCTTGCGAGCGGCGCAGTGCAGCGAAGAGCTCTCCGAATTCGCCGCTAGCTCCACGGTCCTTCTCAGCTGCGAGTAGCAGCGCTCGCAGTACACAGATCTTCGCAAGGCCCGAAGACCCGGAGGGAAGTATCGCACACGAAAATGCGCCAGGACAGAGACGTGTTCTACGTTGTCCCTTCTCGTCATGCAGTTTGTGCCTCTGCTGCTTCTGCTGTTAGGAATCGCTCCGTGAAAGACGAGCGAGAGCGTCCTTCCGGGTGCATTGCACTGAGTCGAGTGCTCGCTCGGGGCTTTGCTCTCGGGGCCAAGGCAAGAGGGCGTGCTTGCCCGCAGAACTGAGAACACGCTGTTGGGCAGAGCTGCAACTGACCGCTGGAGTTCAGCTCTCGCCGGACGGCAGAAGGCGAAGAACGAAGCCGCTTGCGAGCGGCGCAGTGCAGCGAAGAGCTCTCCGAATTCGCCGCTAGCTCCACGGTCCTTCTCAGCTGCGAGTAGCAGCGCTCGCAGTACACAGATCTTCGCAAGGCCCGAAGACCCGGAGGGAAGTATCGCACACGAAAATGCGCCAGGACAGAGACGTGTTCTACGTTGTCCCTTCTCGTCATGCAGTTTGTGCCTCTGCTGCTTCTGCTGTTAGGAATCGCTCCGTGAAAGACGAGCGAGAGCGTCCTTCCGGGTGCATTGCACTGAGTCGAGTGCTCGCTCGGGGCTTTGCTCTCGGGGCCAAGGCAAGAGGGCGTGCTTGCCCGCAGAACTGAGAACACGCTGTTGGGCAGAGCTGCAACTGACCGCTGGAGTTCAGCTCTCGCCGGACGGCAGAAGGCGAAGAACGAAGCCGCTTGCGAGCGGCGCAGTGCAGCGAAGAGCTCTCCGAATTCGCCGCTAGCTCCACGGTCCTTCTCAGCTGCGAGTAGCAGCGCTCGCAGTACACAGGGCTTCGCAAGGCCCGAAGACCCGGAGGGAAGTATGGCACACGGAAATGTGCCAGGACAGAGACGTGTTCTACGTTGTCCCTTCTCGTCATGCAGTTTGTGCCTCTGCTGCTTCTGCTGTTAGGAATCGCTCCTTGAAAGGCGAGCGAGAGCGTCCTTCCGGGTGCATTGCACTGAGTCGAGTGCTCGCTCGGGATTTTGCTCTCGGGGCCAAGGCAAGAGGGCGTGCTTGCCCGCAGAACTGAGAACACGCTGTTGGGCAGAGCTGCAACTGACCGCTGGAGTTCAGCTCTCGCCGGACGGCAGAAGGCGAAGAACGAAGCCGCTTGCGAGCGGCGCAGTGCAGCGAAGAGCTCTCCGAATTCGCCGCTAGCTCCACGGTCCTTCTCAGCTGCGAGTAGCAGCGCTCGCAGTACACAGGGCTTCGCAAGGCCCGAAGACCCGGAGGGAAGTATCGCACACGGAAATGCGCCAGGACAGAGACGTGTTCTACGTTGTCCCTTCTCGTCATGCAGTTTGTGCCTCTGCTGCTTCTGCTGTTAGGAATCGCTCCTTGAAAGACGAGCGAGAGCGTCCTTCCGGGTGCATTGCACTGAGTCGAGTGCTCGCTCGGGGCTTTGCTCTCGGGGCCAAGGCAAGAGGGCGTGCTTGCCCGCAGAACTGAGAACACGCTGTTGGGCAGAGCTGCAACTGACCGCTGGAGTTCAGCTCTCGCCAGACGGCAGAAGGCGAAGAACGAAGCCGCTTGCGAGCGGCGCAGTGCAGCGAAGAGCTCTCCGAATTCGCCGCTAGCTCCACGGTCCTTCTCAGCTGCGAGTAGCAGCGCTCGCAGTACACAGGGCTTCGCAAGGCCCGAAGACCCGGAGGGAAGTATGGCACACGGAAATGTGCCAGGACAGAGACGTGTTCTACGTTGTCCCTTCTCGTCATGCAGTTTGTGCCTCTGCTGCTTCTGCTGTTAGGAATCGCTCCTTGAAAGGCGAGCGAGAGCGTCCTTCCGGGTGCATTGCACTGAGTCGAGTGCTCGCTCGGGATTTTGCTCTCGGGGCCAAGGCAAGAGGGCGTGCTTGCCCGCAGAACTGAGAACACGCTGTTGGGCAGAGCTGCAACTGACCGCTGGAGTTCAGCTCTCGCCGGACGGCAGAAGGCGAAGAACGAAGCCGCTTGCGAGCGGCGCAGTGCAGCGAAGAGCTCTCCGAATTCGCCGCTAGCTCCACGGTCCTTCTCAGCTGCGAGTAGCAGCGCTCGCAGTACACAGGGCTTCGCAAGGCCCGAAGACCCGGAGGGAAGTATGGCACACGGAAATGCGCCAGGACAGAGACGTGTTCTACGTTGTCCCTTCTCGTCATGCAGTTTGTGCCTCTGCTGCTTCTGCTGTTAGGAATCGCTCCTTGAAAGACGAGCGAGAGCGTCCTTCCGGGTGCATTGCACTGAGTCGAGTGCTCGCTCGGGGCTTTGCTCTCGGGGCCAAGGCAAGAGGGCGTGCTTGCCCGCAGAACTGAGAACACGCTGTTGGGCAGAGCTGCAACTGACCGCTGGAGTTCAGCTCTCGCCGGACGGCAGAAGGCGAAGAACGAAGCCGCTTGCGAGCGGCGCAGTGCAGCGAAGAGCTCTCCGAATTCGCCGCTAGCTCCACGGTCCTTCTCAGCTGCGAGTAGCAGCGCTCGCAGTACACAGGGCTTCGCAAGGCCCGAAGACCCGGAGGGAAGTATCGCACACGGAAATGCGCCAGGACAGAGACGTGTTCTACGTTGTCCCTTCTCGTCATGCACTTTGTGCCTCTGCTGCTTCTGCTGTTAGGAATCGCTCCTTGAAAGGCGAGCGAGAGCGTCCTTCCGGGTGCATTGCACTGAGTCGAGTGCTCGCTCGGGGCTTTGCTCTCGGGGCCAAGGCAAGAGGGCGTGCTTGCCCGCAGAACTGAGAACACGCTGTTGGGCAGAGCTGCAACTGACCGCTGGAGTTCAGCTCTCGCCGGACGGCAGAAGGCGAAGAACGAAGCCGCTTGCGAGCGGCGCAGTGCAGCGAAGAGCTCTCCGAATTCGCCGCTAGCTCCACGGTCCTTCTCAGCTGCGAGTAGCAGCGCTCGCAGTACACAGGGCTTCGCAAGGCCCGAAGACCCGGAGGGAAGTATCGCACACGAAAATGCGCCAGGACAGAGACGTGTTCTACGTTGTCCCTTCTCGTCATGCAGTTTGTGCCTCTGCTGCTTCTGCTGTTAGGAATCGCTCCTTGAAAGGCGAGCGAGAGCGTCCTTCCGGGTGCATTGCACTGAGTCGAGTGCTCGCTCGGGGCTTTGCTCTCGGGGCCAAGGCAAGAGGGCGTGCTTGCCCGCAGAACTGAGAACACGCTGTTGGGCAGAGCTGCAACTTACCGCTGGAGTTCAGCTCTCGCCGGACGGCAGAAGGCGAAGAACGAAGCCGCTTGCGAGCGGCGCAGTGCAGCGAAGAGCTCTCCGAATTCGCCGCTAGCTCCACGGTCCTTCTCAGCTGCGAGTAGCAGCGCTCGCAGTACACAGGGCTTCGCAAGGCCCGAAGACCCGGAGGGAAGTATGGCACACGAAAATGTGCCAGGACAGAGACGTGTTCTACGTTGTCCCTTCTCGTCATGCAGTTTGTGCCTCTGCTGCTTCTGCTGTTAGGAATCGCTCCTTGAAAGGCGAGCGAGAGCGTCCTTCCGGGTGCATTGCACTGAGTCGAGTGCTCGCTCGGGGCTTTGCTCTCGGGGCCAAGGCAAGAGGGCGTGCTTGCCCGCAGAACTGAGAACACGCTGTTGGGCAGAGCTGCAACTGACCGCTGGAGTTCAGCTCTCGCCGGACGGCAGAAGGCGAAGAACGAAGCCGCTTGCGAGCGAGCGCAGTGCAGCGAAGAGCTCTCCGAATTCGCCGCTAGCTCCACGGTCCTTCTCAGCTGCGAGTAGCAGCGCTCGCAGTACACAGGGCTTCGCAAGGCCCGAAGACCCGGAGGGAAGTATCGCACACGAAAATGTGCCAGGACAGAGACGTGTTCTACGTTGTCCCTTCTCGTCATGCAGTTTGTGCCTCTGCTGCTTCTGCTGTTAGGAATCGCTCCTTGAAAGGCGAGCGAGAGCGTCCTTCCGGGTGCATTGCACTGAGTCGAGTGCTCGCTCGGGACTTTGCTCTCGGGCCCAAGGCAAGAGGGCGTGCTTGCCCGCAGAACTGAGAACACGCTGTTGGGCAGAGCTGCAACTGACCGCTGGAGTTCAGCTCTCGCCGGACGGCAGAAGGCGAAGAACGAAGCCGCTTGCGAGCGGCGCAGTGCAGCGAAGAGCTCTCCGAATTCGCCGCTAGCTCCACGGTCCTTCTCAGCTGCGAGTAGCAGCGCTCGCAGTACACAGAGCTTCGCAAGGCCCGAAGACCCGGAGGGAAGTATCGCACACGAAAATGCGCCAGGACAGAGACGTGTTCTACGTTGTCCCTTCTCGTCATGCAGTTTGTGCCTCTGCTGCTTCTGCTGTTAGGAATCGCTCCTTGAAAGGCGAGCGAGAGCGTCCTTCCGGGTGCATTGCACTGAGTCGAGTGCTCGCTCGGGACTTTGCACTCGGGGCCAAGGCAAGAGGGCGTGCTTGCCCGCAGAACTGAGAACACGCTGTTGGGCAGAGCTGCAACTGACCGCTGGAGTTCAGCTCTCGCCGGACGGCAGAAGGCGAAGAACGAAGCCGCTTGCGAGCGGCGCAGTGCAGCGAAGAGCTCTCCGAATTCGCCGCTAGCTCCACGGTCCTTCTCAGCTGCGAGTAGCAGCGCTCGCAGTACACAGGGCTTCGCAAGGCCCGAAGACCCGGAGGGAAGTATCGCACCACGAAAATGTGCCAGGACAGAGACGTGTTCTACGTTGTCCCTTCTCGTCATGCAGTTTGTGCCTCTGCTGCTTCTGCTGTTAGGAATCGCTCCTTGAAAGGCGAGCGAGAGCGTCCTTCCGGGTGCATTGCACTGAGTCGAGTGCTCGCTCGGGATTTTGCTCTCGGGGCCAAGGCAAGAGGGCGTGCTTGCCCGCAGAACTGAGAACACGCTGTTGGGCAGAGCTGCAACTGACCGCTGGAGTTCAGCTCTCGCCGGACGGCAGAAGGCGAAGAACGAAGCCGCTTGCGAGCGGCGCAGTGCAGCGAAGAGCTCTCCGAATTCGCCGCTAGCTCCACGGTCCTTCTCAGCTGCGAGTAGCAGCGCTCGCAGTACACAGAGCTTCGCAAGGCCCGAAGACCCGGAGGGAAGTATCGCACACGAAATGTGCCAGGACAGAGACGTGTTCTACGTTGTCCCTTCTCGTCATGCAGTTTGTGCCTCTGCTGCTTCTGCTGTTAGGAATCGCTCCTTGAAAGGCGAGCGAGAGCGTCCTTCCGGGTGCATTGCACTGAGTCGAGTGCTCGCTCGGGGCTTTGCTCTCGGGGCCAAGGCAAGAGGGCGTGCTTGCCCGCAGAACTGAGAACACGCTGTTGGGCAGAGCTGCAACTGACCGCTGGAGTTCAGCTCTCGCCGGACGGCAGAAGGCGAAGAACGAAGCCGCTTGCGAGCGGCGCAGTGCAGCGAAGAGCTCTCCGAATTCGCCGCTAGCTCCACGGTCCTTCTCAGCTGCGAGTAGCAGCGCTCGCAGTACACAGGGCTTCGCAAGGCCCGAAGACCCGGAGGGAAGTATGGCACACGAAAATGTGCCAGGACAGAGACGTGTTCTACGTTGTCCCTTCTCGTCATGCAGTTTGTGCCTCTGCTGCTTCTGCTGTTAGGAATCGCTCCTTGAAAGGCGAGCGAGAGCGTCCTTCCGGGTGCATTGCACTGAGTCGAGTGCTCGCTCGGGATTTGCTCTCGGGGCCAAGGCAAGAGGGCGTGCTTGCCCGCAGAACTGAGAACACGCTGTTGGGCAGAGCTGCAACTGACCGCTGGAGTTCAGCTCTCGCCGGACGGCAGAAGGCGAAGAACGAAGCCGCTTGCGAGCGGCGCAGTGCAGCGAAGAGCTCTCCGAATTCGCCGCTAGCTCCACGGTCCTTCTCAGCTGCGAGTAGCAGCGCTCGCAGTACACAGGGCTTCGCAAGGCCCGAAGACCCGGAGGGAAGTATGGCACACGGAAATGTGCCAGGACAGAGACGTGTTCTACGTTGTCCCTTCTCGTCATGCAGTTTGTGCCTCTGCTGCTTCTGCTGTTAGGAACTCGCTCCTTGAAAGGCGAGCGAGAGCGTCCTTCCGGGTGCATTGCACTGAGTCGAGTGCTCGCTCGGGACTTTGCTCTCGGGGCCAAGGCAAGAGGGCGTGCTTGCCCGCAGAACTGAGAACACGCTGTTGGGCAGAGCTGCAACTGACCGCTGGAGTTCAGCTCTCGCCGGACGGCAGAAGGCGAAGAACGAAGCCGCTTGCGAGCGGCGCAGTGCAGCGAAGAGCTCTCCGAATTCGCCGCTAGCTCCACGGTCCTTCTCAGCTGCGAGTAGCAGCGCTCGCAGTACACAGGGCTTCGCAAGGCCGAAGACCCGGAGGGAAGTATCGCACACGAAAATGTGCCAGGACAGAGACGTGTTCTACGTTGTCCTTCTCGTCATGCAGTTTGTGCCTCTGCTGCTTCTGCTGTTAGGAATCGCTCCTTGAAAGGCGAGCGAGAGCGTCCTTCCGGGTGCATTGCACTGAGTCGAGTGCTCGCTCGGGACTTTGCTCTCGGGGCCAAGGCAAGAGGGCGTGCTTGCCCGCAGAACTGAGAACACGCTGTTGGGCAGAGCTGCAACTGACCGCCGGAGTTCAGCTCTCGCCGGACGGCAGAAGGCGAAGAACGAAGCCGCATTGCGAGCGGCGCAGTGCAGCGAAGAGCTCTCCGAATTCGCCGCTAGCTCCACGGTCCTTCTCAGCTGCGAGTAGCAGCGCTCGCAGTACACAGGGCTTCGCAAGGCCCGAAGACCCGGAGGGAAGTATCGCACACGAAAATGTGCCAGGACAGAGACGTGTTCTACGTTGTCCCTTCTCGTCATGCAGTTTGTGCCTCTGCTGCTTCTGCTGTTAGGAATCGCTCCTTGAAAGGCGAGCGAGAGCGTCCTTCCGGGTGCATTGCACTGAGTCGAGTGCTCGCTCGGGACTTTGCTCTCGGGGCCAAGGCAAGAGGGCGTGCTTGCCCGCAGAACTGAGAACACGCTGTTGGGCAGAGCTGCAACTGACCGCTGGAGTTCAGCTCTCGCCGGACGGCAGAAGGCGAAGAACGAAGCCGCTTGCGAGCGGCGCAGTGCAGCGAAGAGCTCTCCGAATTCGCCGCTAGCTCCACGGTCCTTCTCAGCTGCGAGTAGCAGCGCTCGCAGTACACAGGGCTTCGCAAGGCCCGAAGACCCGGAGGGAAGTATGGCACACGGAAATGTGCCAGGACAGAGACGTGTTCTACGTTGTCCCTTCTCGTCATGCAGTTTGTGCCTCTGCTGCTTCTGCTGTTAGGAATCGCTCCTTGAAAGGCGAGCGAGAGCGTCCTTCCGGGTGCATTGCACTGAGTCGAGTGCTCGCTCGGGATTTTGCTCTCGGGGCCAAGGCAAGAGGGCGTGCTTGCCCGCAGAACTGAGAACACGCTGTTGGGCAGAGCTGCAACTGACCGCTGGAGTTCAGCTCTCGCCGGACGGCAGAAGGCGAAGAACGAAGCCGCTTGCGAGCGGCGCAGTGCAGCGAAGAGCTCTCCGAATTCGCCGCTAGCTCCACGGTCCTTCTCAGCTGCGAGTAGCAGCGCTCGCAGTACACAGGGCTTCGCAAGGCCCGAAGACCCGGAGGGAAGTATGGCACACGGAAATGTGCCAGGACAGAGACGTGTTCTACGTTGTCCCTTCTCGTCATGCAGTTTGTGCCTCTGCTGCTTCTGCTGTTAGGAATCGCTCCTTGAAAGGCGAGCGAGAGCGTCCTTCCGGGTGCATTGCACTGAGTCGAGTGCTCGCTCGGGATTTTGCTCTCGGGGCCAAGGCAAGAGGGCGTGCTTGCCCGCAGAACTGAGAACACGCTGTTGGGCAGAGCTGCAACTGACCGCTGGAGTTCAGCTCTCGCCGGACGGCAGAAGGCGAAGAACGAAGCCGCTTGCGAGCGGCGCAGTGCAGCGAAGAGCTCTCCGAATTCGCCGCTAGCTCCACGGTCCTTCTCAGCTGCGAGTAGCAGCGCTCGCAGTACACAGGGCTTCGCAAGGCCCGAAGACCCGGAGGGAAGTATCGCACACGAAAATGTGCCAGGACAGAGACGTGTTCTACGTTGTCCCTTCTCGTCATGCAGTTTGTGCCTCTGCTGCTTCTGCTGTTAGGAATCGCTCCTTGAAAGGCGAGCGAGAGCGTCCTTCCGGGTGCATTGCACTGAGTCGAGTGCTCGCTCGGGACTTTGCTCTCGGGGCCAAGGCAAGAGGGCGTGCTTGCCCGCAGAACTGAGAACACGCTGTTGGGCAGAGCTGCAACTGACCGCTGGAGTTCAGCTCTCGCCGGACGGCAGAAGGCGAAGAACGAAGCCGCTTGCGAGCGGCGCAGTGCAGCGAAGAGCTCTCCGAATTCGCCGCTAGCTCCACGGTCCTTCTCAGCTGCGAGTAGCAGCGCTCGCAGTACACAGGGCTTCGCAAGGCCCGAAGACCCGGAGGGAAGTATCGCACACGAAAATGTGCCAGGACAGAGACGTGTTCTACGTTGTCCCTTCTCGTCATGCAGTTTGTGCCTCTGCTGCTTCTGCTGTTAGGAATCGCTCCTTGAAAGGCGAGCGAGAGCGTCCTTCCGGGTGCATTGCACTGAGTCGAGTGCTCGCTCGGGACTTTGCTCTCGGGGCCAAGGCAAGAGGGCGTGCTTGCCCGCAGAACTGAGAACACGCTGTTGGGCAGAGCTGAAACTTACCGCTGGAGTTCAGCTCTCGCCGGACGGCAGAAGGCGAAGAACGAAGCCGCTTGCGAGCGGCGCAGTGCAGCGAAGAGCTCTCCGAATTCGCCGCTAGCTCCACGGTCCTTCTCAGCTGCGAGTAGCAGCGCTCGCAGTACACAGAGCTTCGCAAGGCCCGAAGACCCGGAGGGAAGTATCGCACACGAAAATGTGCCAGGACAGAGACGTGTTCTACGTTGTCCCTTCTCGTCATGCAGTTTGTGCCTCTGCTGCTTCTGCTGTTAGGAATCGCTCCTTGAAAGGCGAGCGAGAGCGTCCTTCCGGGTGCATTGCACTGAGTCGAGTGCTCGCTCGGGACTTTGCTCTCGGGGCCAAGGCAAGAGGGCGTGCTTGCCCGCAGAACTGAGAACACGCTGTTGGGCAGAGCTGAAACTTACCGCTGGAGTTCAGCTCTCGCCGGACGGCAGAAGGCGAAGAACGAAGCCGCTTGCGAGCGGCGCAGTGCAGCGAAGAGCTCTCCGAATTCGCCGCTAGCTCCACGGTCCTTCTCAGCTGCGAGTAGCAGCGCTCGCAGTACACAGGGCTTCGCAAGGCCCGAAGACCCGGAGGGAAGTATCGCACACGAAAATGTGCCAGGACAGAGACGTGTTCTACGTTGTCCCTTCTCGTCATGCAGTTTGTGCCTCTGCTGCTTCTGCTGTTAGGAATCGCTCCTTGAAAGGCGAGCGAGAGCGTCCTTCCGGGTGCATTGCACTGAGTCGAGTGCTCGCTCGGGGCTTTGCTCTCGGGGCCAAGGCAAGAGGGCGTGCTTGCCCGCAGAACTGAGAACACGCTGTTGGTCAGAGCTGCAACTGACCGCTGGAGTTCAGCTCTCGCCGGACGGCAGAAGGCGAAGAACGAAGCCGCTTGCGAGCGGCGCAGTGCAGCGAAGAGCTCTCCGAATTCGCCGCTAGCTCCACGGTCCTTCTCAGCTGCGAGTAGCAGCGCTCGCAGTACACAGGGCTTCGCAAGGCCCGAAGACCCGGAGGGAAGTATCGCACACGAAAATGTGCCAGGACAGAGACGTGTTCTACGTTGTCCCTTCTCGTCATGCAGTTTGTGCCTCTGCTGCTTCTGCTGTTAGGAATCGCTCCTTGAAAGACGAGCGAGAGCGTCCTTCCGGGTGCATTGCACTGAGTCGAATGCTCGCTCGGGACTTTGCTCTCGGGGCCAAGGCAAGAGGGCGTGCTTGCCCGCAGAACTGAGAACACGCTGTTGGTCAGAGCTGCAACTTACCGCTGGAGTTCAGCTCTCGCCGGACGGCAGAAGGCGAAGAACGAAGCCGCTTGCGAGCGGCGCAGTGCAGCGAAGAGCTCTCCGAATTCGCCGCTAGCTCCACGGTCCTTCTCAGCTGCGAGTAGCAGCGCTCGCAGTACACAGGGCTTCGCAAGGCCCGAAGACCCGGAGGGAAGTATCGCACACGAAAATGTGCCAGGACAGAGACGTGTTCTACGTTGTCCCTTCTCGTCATGCAGTTTGTGCCTCTGCTGCTTCTGCTGTTAGGAATCGCTCCTTGAAAGACGAGCGAGAGCGTCCTTCCGGGTGCATTGCACTGAGTCGAGTGCTCGCTCGGGACTTTGCACTCGGGGCCAAGGCAAGAGGGCGTGCTTGCCCGCAGAACTGAGAACACGCTGTTGGGCAGAGCTGCAACTGACCGCTGGAGTTCAGCTCTCGCCGGACGGCAGAAGGCGAAGAACGAAGCCGCTTGCGAGCGGCGCAGTGCAGCGAAGAGCTCTCCGAATTCGCCGCTAGCTCCACGGTCCTTCTCAGCTGCGAGTAGCAGCGCTCGCAGTACACAGGGCTTCGCAAGGCCCGAAGACCCGGAGGGAAGTATCGCACACGAAAATGTGCCAGGACAGAGACGTGTTCTACGTTGTCCCTTCTCGTCATGCAGTTTGTGCTTCTGCTGCTTGTGCTGTTAGGAATCGCTCCTTGAAAGGCGAGCGAGAGCGTCCTTCCGGGTGCATTGCACTGAGTCGAGTGCTCGCTCGGGGCTTTGCTCTCGGGGCCAAGGCAAGAGGGCGTGCTTGCCCGCAGAACTGAGAACACGCTGTTGGGCAGAGCTGCAACTGACCGCTGGAGTTCAGCTCTCGCCGGACGGCAGAAGGCGAAGAACGAAGCCGCTTGCGAGCGGCGCAGTGCAGCGAAGAGCTCTCCGAATTCGCCGCTAGCTCCACGGTCCTTCTCAGCTGCGAGTAGCAGCGCTCGCAGTACACAGGGCTTCGCAAGGCCCGAAGACCCGGAGGGAAGTATCGCACACGAAAATGTGCCAGGACAGAGACGTGTTCTACGTTGTCCCTTCTCGTCATGCAGTTTGTGCCTCTGCTGCTTCTGCTGTTAGGAATCGCTCCTTGAAAGACGAGCGAGAGCGTCCTTCCGGGTGCATTGCACTGAGTCGAGTGCTCGCTCGGGACTTTGCACTCGGGGCCAAGGCAAGAGGGCGTGCTTGCCCGCAGAACTGAGAACACGCTGTTGGTCAGAGCTGCAACTGACCGCCGGAGTTCAGCTCTCGCCGGACGGCAGAAGGCGAAGAACGAAGCCGCTTGCGAGCGGCGCAGTGCAGCGAAGAGCTCTCCGAATTCGCCGCTAGCTCCACGGTCCTTCTCAGCTGCGAGTAGCAGCGCTCGCAGTACACAGGGCTTCGCAAGGCCCGAAGACCCGGAGGGAAGTATCGCACACGAAAATGTGCCAGGACAGAGACGTGTTCTACGTTGTCCCTTCTCGTCATGCAGTTTGTGCCTCTGCTGCTTCTGCTGTTAGGAATCGCTCCTTGAAAGACGAGCGAGAGCGTCCTTCCGGGTGCATTGCACTAAGTCGAATGCTCGCTCGGGACTTTGCTCTCGGGGCCAAGGCAAGAGGGCGTGCTTGCCCGCAGAACTGAGAACACGCTGTTGGGCAGAGCTGCAACTGACCGCCGGAGTTCAGCTCTCGCCGGACGGCAGAAGGCGAAGAACGAAGCCGCTTGCGAGCGGCGCAGTGCAGCGAAGAGCTCTCCGAATTCGCCGCTAGCTCCACGGTCCTTCTCAGCTGCGAGTAGCAGCGCTCGCAGTACACAGGGCTTCGCAAGGCCCGAAGACCCGGAGGGAAGTATCGCACACGAAAATGCGCCAGGACAGAGACGTGTTCTACGTTGTCCCTTCTCGTCATGCAGTTTGTGCCTCTGCTGCTTCTGCTGTTAGGAATCGCTCCTTGAAAGGCGAGCGAGAGCGTCCTTCCGGGTGCATTGCACTAAGTCGAGTGCTCGCTCGGGACTTTGCTCTCGGGGCCAAGGCAAGAGGGCGTGCTTGCCCGCAGAACTGAGAACACGCTGTTGGGCAGAGCTGCAACTGACCGCTGGAGTTCAGCTCTCGCCGGACGGCAGAAGGCGAAGAACGAAGCCGCTTGCGAGCGGCGCAGTGCAGCGAAGAGCTCTCCGAATTCGCCGCTAGCTCCACGGTCCTTCTCAGCTGCGAGTAGCAGCGCTCGCAGTACACAGGGCTTCGCAAGGCCCGAAGACCCGGAGGGAAGTATCGCACACGAAAATGCGCCAGGACAGAGACGTGTTCTACGTTGTCCCTTCTCGTCATGCAGTTTGTGCCTCTGCTGCTTCTGCTGTTAGGAATCGCTCCTTGAAAGGCGAGCGAGAGCGTCCTTCCGGGTGCATTGCACTAAGTCGAATGCTCGCTCGGGACTTTGCTCTCGGGGCCAAGGCAAGAGGGCGTGCTTGCCCGCAGAACTGAGAACACGCTGTTGGGCAGAGCTGCAACTTACCGCTGGAGTTCAGCTCTCGCCGGACGGCAGAAGGCGAAGAACGAAGCCGCTTGCGAGCGGCGCAGTGCAGCGAAGAGCTCTCCGAATTCGCCGCTAGCTCCACGGTCCTTCTCAGCTGCGAGTAGCAGCGCTCGCAGTACACAGGGCTTCGCAAGGCCCGAAGACCCGGAGGGAAGTATCGCACACGAAAATGTGCCAGGACAGAGACGTGTTCTACGTTGTCCCTTCTCGTCATGCAGTTTGTGCCTCTGCTGCTTCTGCTGTTAGGAATCGCTCCTTGAAAGGCGAGCGAGAGCGTCCTTCCGGGTGCATTGCACTAAGTCGAATGCTCGCTCGGGACTTTGCTCTCGGGGCCAAGGCAAGAGGGCGTGCTTGCCCGCAGAACTGAGAACACGCTGTTGGGCAGAGCTGCAACTGACCGCTGGAGTTCAGCTCTCGCCGGACGGCAGAAGGCGAAGAACGAAGCCGCTTGCGAGCGGCGCAGTGCAGCGAAGAGCTCTCCGAATTCGCCGCTAGCTCCACGGTCCTTCTCAGCTGCGAGTAGCAGCGCTCGCAGTACACAGGGCTTCGCAAGGCCCGAAGACCCGGAGGGAAGTATCGCACACGAAAATGCGCCAGGACAGAGACGTGTTCTACGTTGTCCCTTCTCGTCATGCAGTTTGTGCCTCTGCTGCTTCTGCTGTTAGGAATCGCTCCTTGAAAGACGAGCGAGAGCGTCCTTCCGGGTGCATTGCACTGAGTCGAGTGCTCGCTCGGGACTTTGCTCTCGGGGCCAAGGCAAGAGGGCGTGCTTGCCCGCAGAACTGAGAACACGCTGTTGGGCAGAGCTGCAACTTACCGCTGGAGTTCAGCTCTCGCCGGACGGCAGAAGGCGAAGAACGAAGCCGCTTGCGAGCGGCGCAGTGCAGCGAAGAGCTCTCCGAATTCGCCGCTAGCTCCACGGTCCTTCTCAGCTGCGAGTAGCAGCGCTCGCAGTACACAGGGCTTCGCAAGGCCCGAAGACCCGGAGGGAAGTATCGCACACGAAAATGCGCCAGGACAGAGACGTGTTCTACGTTGTCCCTTCTCGTCATGCAGTTTGTGCCTCTGCTGCTTCTGCTGTTAGGAATCGCTCCTTGAAAGGCGAGCGAGAGCGTCCTTCCGGGTGCATTGCACTGAGTCGAGTGCTCGCTCGGGGCTTTGCTCTCGCGGCCAAGGCAAGAGGGCGTGCTTGCCCGCAGAACTGAGAACACGCTGTTGGTCAGAGCTGCAACTGACCGCTGGAGTTCAGCTCTCGCCGGACGGCAGAAGGCGAAGAACGAAGCCGCTTGCGAGCGGCGCAGTGCAGCGAAGAGCTCTCCGAATTCGCCGCTAGCTCCACGGTCCTTCTCAGCTGCGAGTAGCAGCGCTCGCAGTACACAGGGCTTCGCAAGGCCCGAAGACCCGGAGGGAAGTATCGCACACGAAAATGCGCCAGGACAGAGACGTGTTCTACGTTGTCCCTTCTCGTCATGCAGTTTGTGCCTCTGCTGCTTCTGCTGTTAGGAATCGCTCCTTGAAAGGCGAGCGAGAGCGTCCTTCCGGGTGCATTGCACTGAGTCGAGTGCTCGCTCGGGGCTTTGCTCTCGGGGCCAAGGCAAGAGGGCGTGCTTGCCCGCAGAACTGAGAACACGCTGTTGGGCAGAGCTGCAACTGACCGCTGGAGTTCAGCTCTCGCCGGACGGCAGAAGGCGAAGAACGAAGCCGCTTGCGAGCGGCGCAGTGCAGCGAAGAGCTCTCCGAATTCGCCGCTAGCTCCACGGTCCTTCTCAGCTGCGAGTAGCAGCGCTCGCAGTACACAGGGCTTCGCAAGGCCCGAAGACCCGGAGGGAAGTATCGCACACGAAAATGTGCCAGGACAGAGACGTGTTCTACGTTGTCCCTTCTCGTCATGCAGTTTGTGCCTCTGCTGCTTCTGCTGTTAGGAATCGCTCCTTGAAAGACGAGCGAGAGCGTCCTTCCGGGTGCATTGCACTAAGTCGAATGCTCGCTCGGGACTTTGCTCTCGGGGCCAAGGCAAGAGGGCGTGCTTGCCCGCAGAACTGAGAACACGCTGTTGGTCAGAGCTGCAACTTACCGCTGGAGTTCAGCTCTCGCCGGACGGCAGAAGGCGAAGAACGAAGCCGCTTGCGAGCGGCGCAGTGCAGCGAAGAGCTCTCCGAATTCGCCGCTAGCTCCACGGTCCTTCTCAGCTGCGAGTAGCAGCGCTCGCAGTACACAGGGCTTCGCAAGGCCCGAAGACCCGGAGGGAAGTATCGCACACGAAAATGTGCCAGGACAGAGACGTGTTCTACGTTGTCCCTTCTCGTCATGCAGTTTGTGCCTCTGCTGCTTCTGCTGTTAGGAATCGCTCCTTGAAAGACGAGCGAGAGCGTCCTTCCGGGTGCATTGCACTGAGTCGAATGCTCGCTCGGGACTTTGCTCTCGGGGCCAAGGCAAGAGGGCGTGCTTGCCCGCAGAACTGAGAACACGCTGTTGGGCAGAGCTGCAACTGACCGCTGGAGTTCAGCTCTCGCCGGACGGCAGAAGGCGAAGAACGAAGCCGCTTGCGAGCGGCGCAGTGCAGCGAAGAGCTCTCCGAATTCGCCGCTAGCTCCACGGTCCTTCTCAGCTGCGAGTAGCAGCGCTCGCAGTACACAGGGCTTCGCAAGGCCCGAAGACCCGGAGGGAAGTATCGCACACGAAAATGTGCCAGGACAGAGACGTGTTCTACGTTGTCCCTTCTCGTCATGCAGTTTGTGCCTCTGCTGCTTCTGCTGTTAGGAATCGCTCCTTGAAAGACGAGCGAGAGCGTCCTTCCGGGTGCATTGCACTAAGTCGAATGCTCGCTCGGGACTTTGCTCTCGGGGCCAAGGCAAGAGGGCGTGCTTGCCCGCAGAACTGAGAACACGCTGTTGGGCAGAGCTGCAACTGACCGCTGGAGTTTAGCTCTCGCCGGACGGCAGAAGGCGAAGAACGAAGCCGCTTGCGAGCGGCGCAGTGCAGCGAAGAGCTCTCCGAATTCGCCGCTAGCTCCACGGTCCTTCTCAGCTGCGAGTAGCAGCGCTCGCAGTACACAGAGCTTCGCAAGGCCCGAAGACCCGGAGGGAAGTATCGCACACGAAAATGTGCCAGGACAGAGACGTGTTCTACGTTGTCCCTTCTCGTCATGCAGTTTGTGCCTCTGCTGCTTCTGCTGTTAGGAATCGCTCCTTGAAAGACGAGCGAGAGCGTCCTTCCGGGTGCATTGCACTGAGTCGAGTGCTCGCTCGGGACTTTGCTCTCGGGGCCAAGGCAAGAGGGCGTGCTTGCCCGCAGAACTGAGAACACGCTGTTGGGCAGAGCTGCAACTGACCGCTGGAGTTCAGCTCTCGCCGGACGGCAGAAGGCGAAGAACGAAGCCGCTTGCGAGCGGCGCAGTGCAGCGAAGAGCTCTCCGAATTCGCCGCTAGCTCCACGGTCCTTCTCAGCTGCGAGTAGCAGCGCTCGCAGTACACAGGGCTTCGCAAGGCCCGAAGACCCGGAGGGAAGTATCGCACACGAAAATGTGCCAGGACAGAGACGTGTTCTACGTTGTCCCTTCTCGTCATGCAGTTTGTGCCTCTGCTGCTTCTGCTGTTAGGAATCGCTCCTTGAAAGACGAGCGAGAGCGTCCTTCCGGGTGCATTGCACTGAGTCGAATGCTCGCTCGGGACTTTGCTCTCGGGGCCAAGGCAAGAGGGCGTGCTTGCCCGCAGAACTGAGAACACGCTGTTGGTCAGAGCTGCAACTTACCGCTGGAGTTCAGCTCTCGCCGGACGGCAGAAGGCGAAGAACGAAGCCGCTTGCGAGCGGCGCAGTGCAGCGAAGAGCTCTCCGAATTCGCCGCTAGCTCCACGGTCCTTCTCAGCTGCGAGTAGCAGCGCTCGCAGTACACAGGGCTTCGCAAGGCCCGAAGACCCGGAGGGAAGTATCGCACACGAAAATGTGCCAGGACAGAGACGTGTTCTACGTTGTCCCTTCTCGTCATGCAGTTTGTGCCTCTGCTGCTTCTGCTGTTAGGAATCGCTCCTTGAAAGACGAGCGAGAGCGTCCTTCCGGGTGCATTGCACTAAGTCGAATGCTCGCTCGGGACTTTGCTCTCGGGGCCAAGGCAAGAGGGCGTGCTTGCCCGCAGAACTGAGAACACGCTGTTGGGCAGAGCTGCAACTGACCGCTGGAGTTCAGCTCTCGCCGGACGGCAGAAGGCGAAGAACGAAGCCGCTTGCGAGCGGCGCAGTGCAGCGAAGAGCTCTCCGAATTCGCCGCTAGCTCCACGGTCCTTCTCAGCTGCGAGTAGCAGCGCTCGCAGTACACAGGGCTTCGCAAGGCCCGAAGACCCGGAGGGAAGTATCGCACACGAAAATGTGCCAGGACAGAGACGTGTTCTACGTTGTCCCTTCTCGTCATGCAGTTTGTGCCTCTGCTGCTTCTGCTGTTAGGAATCGCTCCTTGAAAGGCGAGCGAGAGCGTCCTTCCGGGTGCATTGCACTGAGTCGAGTGCTCGCTCGGGACTTTGCTCTCGGGGCCAAGGCAAGAGGGCGTGCTTGCCCGCAGAACTGAGAACACGCTGTTGGGCAGAGCTGCAACTGACCGCCGGAGTTCAGCTCTCGCCGGACGGCAGAAGGCGAAGAACGAAGCCGCTTGCGAGCGGCGCAGTGCAGCGAAGAGCTCTCCGAATTCGCCGCTAGCTCCACGGTCCTACTCAGCTGCGAGTAGCAGCGCTCGCAGTACACAGGGCTTCGCAAGGCCCGAAGACCCGGAGGGAAGTATCGCACACGAAAATGTGCCAGGACAGAGACGTGTTCTACGTTGTCCCTTCTCGTCATGCAGTTTGTGCCTCTGCTGCTTCTGCTGTTAGGAATCGCTCCTTGAAAGGCGAGCGAGAGCGTCCTTCCGGGTGCATTGCACTGAGTCGAGTGCTCGCTCGGGATTTTGCTCTCGGGGCCAAGGCAAGAGGGCGTGCTTGCCCGCAGAACTGAGAACACGCTGTTGGGCAGAGCTGCAACTGACCGCTGGAGTTCAGCTCTCGCCGGACGGCAGAAGGCGAAGAACGAAGCCGCTTGCGAGCGGCGCAGTGCAGCGAAGAGCTCTCCGAATTCGCCGCTAGCTCCACGGTCCTTCTCAGCTGCGAGTAGCAGCGCTCGCAGTACACAGAGCTTCGCAAGGCCCGAAGACCCGGAGGGAAGTATCGCACACGAAAATGTGCCAGGACAGAGACGTGTTCTACGTTGTCCCTTCTCGTCATGCAGTTTGTGCCTCTGCTGCTTCTGCTGTTAGGAATCGCTCCTTGAAAGGCGAGCGAGAGCGTCCTTCCGGGTGCATTGCACTGAGTCGAGTGCTCGCTCGGGGCTTTGCTCTCGGGGCCAAGGCAAGAGGGCGTGCTTGCCCGCAGAACTGAGAACACGCTGTTGGGCAGAGCTGCAACTGACCGCTGGAGTTCAGCTCTCGCCGGACGGCAGAAGGCGAAGAACGAAGCCGCTTGCGAGCGGCGCAGTGCAGCGAAGAGCTCTCCGAATTCGCCGCTAGCTCCACGGTCCTTCTCAGCTGCGAGTAGCAGCGCTCGCAGTACACAGGGCTTCGCAAGGCCCGAAGACCCGGAGGGAAGTATGGCACACGAAAATGTGCCAGGACAGAGACGTGTTCTACGTTGTCCCTTCTCGTCATGCAGTTTGTGCCTCTGCTGCTTCTGCTGTTAGGAATCGCTCCTTGAAAGGCGAGCGAGAGCGTCCTTCCGGGTGCATTGCACTGAGTCGAGTGCTCGCTCGGGATTTTGCTCTCGGGGCCAAGGCAAGAGGGCGTGCTTGCCCGCAGAACTGAGAACACGCTGTTGGGCAGAGCTGCAACTGACCGCTGGAGTTCAGCTCTCGCCGGACGGCAGAAGGCGAAGAACGAAGCCGCTTGCGAGCGGCGCAGTGCAGCGAAGAGCTCTCCGAATTCGCCGCTAGCTCCACGGTCCTTCTCAGCTGCGAGTAGCAGCGCTCGCAGTACACAGGGCTTCGCAAGGCCCGAAGACCCGGAGGGAAGTATGGCACACGGAAATGTGCCAGGACAGAGACGTGTTCTACGTTGTCCCTTCTCGTCATGCAGTTTGTGCCTCTGCTGCTTCTGCTGTTAGGAATCGCTCCTTGAAAGGCGAGCGAGAGCGTCCTTCCGGGTGCATTGCACTGAGTCGAGTGCTCGCTCGGGATTTTGCTCTCGGGGCCAAGGCAAGAGGGCGTGCTTGCCCGCAGAACTGAGAACACGCTGTTGGGCAGAGCTGCAACTGACCGCTGGAGTTCAGCTCTCGCCGGACGGCAGAAGGCGAAGAACGAAGCCGCTTGCGAGCGGCGCAGTGCAGCGAAGAGCTCTCCGAATTCGCCGCTAGCTCCACGGTCCTTCTCAGCTGCGAGTAGCAGCGCTCGCAGTACACAGGGCTTCGCAAGGCCCGAAGACCCGGAGGGAAGTATCGCACACGAAAATGTGCCAGGACAGAGACGTGTTCTACGTTGTCCCTTCTCGTCATGCAGTTTGTGCCTCTGCTGCTTCTGCTGTTAGGAATCGCTCCTTGAAAGGCGAGCGAGAGCGTCCTTCCGGGTGCATTGCACTGAGTCGAGTGCTCGCTCGGGACTTTGCTCTCGGGGCCAAGGCAAGAGGGCGTGCTTGCCCGCAGAACTGAGAACACGCTGTTGGGCAGAGCTGCAACTGACCGCCGGAGTTCAGCTCTCGCCGGACGGCAGAAGGCGAAGAACGAAGCCGCTTGCGAGCGGCGCAGTGCAGCGAAGAGCTCTCCGAATTCGCCGCTAGCTCCACGGTCCTTCTCAGCTGCGAGTAGCAGCGCTCGCAGTACACAGGGCTTCGCAAGGCCCGAAGACCCGGAGGGAAGTATCGCACACGAAAATGTGCCAGGACAGAGACGTGTTCTACGTTGTCCCTTCTCGTCATGCAGTTTGTGCCTCTGCTGCTTCTGCTGTTAGGAATCGCTCCTTGAAAGGCGAGCGAGAGCGTCCTTCCGGGTGCATTGCACTGAGTCGAGTGCTCGCTCGGGACTTTGCTCTCGGGGCCAAGGCAAGAGGGCGTGCTTGCCCGCAGAACTGAGAACACGCTGTTGGGCAGAGCTGCAACTGACCGCTGGAGTTCAGCTCTCGCCGGACGGCAGAAGGCGAAGAACGAAGCCGCTTGCGAGCGGCGCAGTGCAGCGAAGAGCTCTCCGAATTCGCCGCTAGCTCCACGGTCCTTCTCAGCTGCGAGTAGCAGCGCTCGCAGTACACAGGGCTTCGCAAGGCCCGAAGACCCGGAGGGAAGTATGGCACACGGAAATGTGCCAGGACAGAGACGTGTTCTACGTTGTCCCTTCTCGTCATGCAGTTTGTGCCTCTGCTGCTTCTGCTGTTAGGAATCGCTCCTTGAAAGGCGAGCGAGAGCGTCCTTCCGGGTGCATTGCACTGAGTCGAGTGCTCGCTCGGGATTTTGCTCTCGGGGCCAAGGCAAGAGGGCGTGCTTGCCCGCAGAACTGAGAACACGCTGTTGGGCAGAGCTGCAACTGACCGCTGGAGTTCAGCTCTCGCCGGACGGCAGAAGGCGAAGAACGAAGCCGCTTGCGAGCGGCGCAGTGCAGCGAAGAGCTCTCCGAATTCGCCGCTAGCTCCACGGTCCTTCTCAGCTGCGAGTAGCAGCGCTCGCAGTACACAGGGCTTCGCAAGGCCCGAAGACCCGGAGGGAAGTATCGCACACGAAAATGTGCCAGGACAGAGACGTGTTCTACGTTGTCCCTTCTCGTCATGCAGTTTGTGCCTCTGCTGCTTCTGCTGTTAGGAATCGCTCCTTGAAAGGCGAGCGAGAGCGTCCTTCCGGGTGCATTGCACTGAGTCGAGTGCTCGCTCGGGACTTTGCTCTCGGGGCCAAGGCAAGAGGGCGTGCTTGCCCGCAGAACTGAGAACACGCTGTTGGGCAGAGCTGCAACTGACCGCTGGAGTTCAGCTCTCGCCGGACGGCAGAAGGCGAAGAACGAAGCCGCTTGCGAGCGGCGCAGTGCAGCGAAGAGCTCTCCGAATTCGCCGCTAGCTCCACGGTCCTTCTCAGCTGCGAGTAGCAGCGCTCGCAGTACACAGGGCTTCGCAAGGCCCGAAGACCCGGAGGGAAGTATCGCACACGAAAATGTGCCAGGACAGAGACTTGTTCTACGTTGTCCCTTCTCGTCATGCAGTTTGTGCCTCTGCTGCTTCTGCTGTTAGGAATCGCTCCTTGAAAGGCGAGCGAGAGCGTCCTTCCGGGTGCATTGCACTGAGTCGAGTGCTCGCTCGGGACTTTGCTCTCGGGGCCAAGGCAAGAGGGCGTGCTTGCCCGCAGAACTGAGAACACGCTGTTGGGCAGAGCTGAAACTTACCGCTGGAGTTCAGCTCTCGCCGGACGGCAGAAGGCGAAGAACGAAGCCGCTTGCGAGCGGCGCAGTGCAGCGAAGAGCTCTCCGAATTCGCCGCTAGCTCCACGGTCCTTCTCAGCTGCGAGTAGCAGCGCTCGCAGTACACAGAGCTTCGCAAGGCCCGAAGACCCGGAGGGAAGTATCGCACACGAAAATGTGCCAGGACAGAGACGTGTTCTACGTTGTCCCTTCTCGTCATGCAGTTTGTGCCTCTGCTGCTTCTGCTGTTAGGAATCGCTCCTTGAAAGGCGAGCGAGAGCGTCCTTCCGGGTGCATTGCACTGAGTCGAGTGCTCGCTCGGGACTTTGCTCTCGGGGCCAAGGCAAGAGGGCGTGCTTGCCCGCAGAACTGAGAACACGCTGTTGGGCAGAGCTGAAACTTACCGCTGGAGTTCAGCTCTCGCCGGACGGCAGAAGGCGAAGAACGAAGCCGCTTGCGAGCGGCGCAGTGCAGCGAAGAGCTCTCCGAATTCGCCGCTAGCTCCACGGTCCTTCTCAGCTGCGAGTAGCAGCGCTCGCAGTACACAGGGCTTCGCAAGGCCCGAAGACCCGGAGGGAAGTATCGCACACGAAAATGTGCCAGGACAGAGACGTGTTCTACGTTGTCCCTTCTCGTCATGCAGTTTGTGCCTCTGCTGCTTCTGCTGTTAGGAATCGCTCCTTGAAAGGCGAGCGAGAGCGTCCTTCCGGGTGCATTGCACTGAGTCGAGTGCTCGCTCGGGGCTTTGCTCTCGGGGCCAAGGCAAGAGGGCGTGCTTGCCCGCAGAACTGAGAACACGCTGTTGGTCAGAGCTGCAACTGACCGCTGGAGTTCAGCTCTCGCCGGACGGCAGAAGGCGAAGAACGAAGCCGCTTGCGAGCGGCGCAGTGCAGCGAAGAGCTCTCCGAATTCGCCGCTAGCTCCACGGTCCTTCTCAGCTGCGAGTAGCAGCGCTCGCAGTACACAGGGCTTCGCAAGGCCCGAAGACCCGGAGGGAAGTATCGCACACGAAAATGTGCCAGGACAGAGACGTGTTCTACGTTGTCCCTTCTCGTCATGCAGTTTGTGCCTCTGCTGCTTCTGCTGTTAGGAATCGCTCCTTGAAAGACGAGCGAGAGCGTCCTTCCGGGTGCATTGCACTGAGTCGAATGCTCGCTCGGGACTTTGCTCTCGGGGCCAAGGCAAGAGGGCGTGCTTGCCCGCAGAACTGAGAACACGCTGTTGGTCAGAGCTGCAACTTACCGCTGGAGTTCAGCTCTCGCCGGACGGCAGAAGGCGAAGAACGAAGCCGCTTGCGAGCGGCGCAGTGCAGCGAAGAGCTCTCCGAATTCGCCGCTAGCTCCACGGTCCTTCTCAGCTGCGAGTAGCAGCGCTCGCAGTACACAGGGCTTCGCAAGGCCCGAAGACCCGGAGGGAAGTATCGCACACGAAAATGTGCCAGGACAGAGACGTGTTCTACGTTGTCCCTTCTCGTCATGCAGTTTGTGCCTCTGCTGCTTCTGCTGTTAGGAATCGCTCCTTGAAAGACGAGCGAGAGCGTCCTTCCGGGTGCATTGCACTGAGTCGAGTGCTCGCTCGGGACTTTGCACTCGGGGCCAAGGCAAGAGGGCGTGCTTGCCCGCAGAACTGAGAACACGCTGTTGGGCAGAGCTGCAACTGACCGCTGGAGTTCAGCTCTCGCCGGACGGCAGAAGGCGAAGAACGAAGCCGCTTGCGAGCGGCGCAGTGCAGCGAAGAGCTCTCCGAATTCGCCGCTAGCTCCACGGTCCTTCTCAGCTGCGAGTAGCAGCGCTCGCAGTACACAGGGCTTCGCAAGGCCCGAAGACCCGGAGGGAAGTATCGCACACGAAAATGTGCCAGGACAGAGACGTGTTCTACGTTGTCCCTTCTCGTCATGCAGTTTGTGCTTCTGCTGCTTGTGCTGTTAGGAATCGCTCCTTGAAAGGCGAGCGAGAGCGTCCTTCCGGGTGCATTGCACTGAGTCGAGTGCTCGCTCGGGGCTTTGCTCTCGGGGCCAAGGCAAGAGGGCGTGCTTGCCCGCAGAACTGAGAACACGCTGTTGGGCAGAGCTGCAACTGACCGCTGGAGTTCAGCTCTCGCCGGACGGCAGAAGGCGAAGAACGAAGCCGCTTGCGAGCGGCGCAGTGCAGCGAAGAGCTCTCCGAATTCGCCGCTAGCTCCACGGTCCTTCTCAGCTGCGAGTAGCAGCGCTCGCAGTACACAGGGCTTCGCAAGGCCCGAAGACCCGGAGGGAAGTATCGCACACGAAAATGTGCCAGGACAGAGACGTGTTCTACGTTGTCCCTTCTCGTCATGCAGTTTGTGCCTCTGCTGCTTCTGCTGTTAGGAATCGCTCCTTGAAAGACGAGCGAGAGCGTCCTTCCGGGTGCATTGCACTGAGTCGAGTGCTCGCTCGGGACTTTGCACTCGGGGCCAAGGCAAGAGGGCGTGCTTGCCCGCAGAACTGAGAACACGCTGTTGGTCAGAGCTGCAACTGACCGCTGGAGTTCAGCTCTCGCCGGACGGCAGAAGGCGAAGAACGAAGCCGCTTGCGAGCGGCGCAGTGCAGCGAAGAGCTCTCCGAATTCGCCGCTAGCTCCACGGTCCTTCTCAGCTGCGAGTAGCAGCGCTCGCAGTACACAGGGCTTCGCAAGGCCCGAAGACCCGGAGGGAAGTATCGCACACGAAAATGTGCCAGGACAGAGACGTGTTCTACGTTGTCCCTTCTCGTCATGCAGTTTGTGCCTCTGCTGCTTCTGCTGTTAGGAATCGCTCCTTGAAAGACGAGCGAGAGCGTCCTTCCGGGTGCATTGCACTAAGTCGAATGCTCGCTCGGGACTTTGCTCTCGGGGCCAAGGCAAGAGGGCGTGCTTGCCCGCAGAACTGAGAACACGCTGTTGGGCAGAGCTGAAACTGACCGCTGGAGTTCAGCTCTCGCCGGACGGCAGAAGGCGAAGAACGAAGCCGCTTGCGAGCGGCGCAGTGCAGCGAAGAGCTCTCCGAATTCGCCGCTAGCTCCACGGTCCTTCTCAGCTGCGAGTAGCAGCGCTCGCAGTACACAGGGTTTCGCAAGGCCCGAAGACCCGGAGGGAAGTATCGCACACGAAAATGCGCCAGGACAGAGACGTGTTCTACGTTGTCCCTTCTCGTCATGCAGTTTGTGCCTCTGCTGCTTCTGCTGTTAGGAATCGCTCCTTGAAAGACGAGCGAGAGCGTCCTTCCGGGTGCATTGCACTGAGTCGAGTGCTCGCTCGGGACTTTGCACTCGGGGCCAAGGCAAGAGGGCGTGCTTGCCCGCAGAACTGAGAACACGCTGTTGGGCAGAGCTGCAACTGACCGCTGGAGTTCAGCTCTCGCCGGACGGCAGAAGGCGAAGAACGAAGCCGCTTGCGAGCGGCGCAGTGCAGCGAAGAGCTCTCCGAATTCGCTGCTAGCTCCACGGTCCTTCTCAGCTGCGAGTAGCAGCGCTCGCAGTACACAGGGCTTCGCAAGGCCCGAAGACCCGGAGGGAAGTATCGCACACGAAAATGCGCCAGGACAGAGACGTGTTCTACGTTGTCCCTTCTCGTCATGCAGTTTGTGCCTCTGCTGCTTCTGCTGTTAGGAATCGCTCCTTGAAAGACGAGCGAGAGCGTCCTTCCGGGTGCATTGCACTGAGTCGAGTGCTCGCTCGGGACTTTGCACTCGGGGCCAAGGCAAGAGGGCGTGCTTGCCCGCAGAACTGAGAACACGCTGTTGGGCAGAGCTGCAACTGACCGCTGGAGTTCAGCTCTCGCCGGACGGCAGAAGGCGAAGAACGAAGCCGCTTGCGAGCGGCGCAGTGCAGCGAAGAGCTCTCCGAATTCGCCGCTAGCTCCACGGTCCTTCTCAGCTG
The DNA here is from genome assembly GCF_052056855.1 of Sturnus vulgaris. Lineage (NCBI taxonomy): Eukaryota > Metazoa > Chordata > Aves > Passeriformes > Sturnidae > Sturnus > Sturnus vulgaris. The sequence continues at coordinate 58,869 of NW_028276465.1, read as the reverse complement.
CGAGTAGCAGCGCTCGCAGTACACAGGGCTTCGCAAGGCCCGAAGACCCGGAGGGAAGTATCGCACACGAAAATGCGCCAGGACAGAGACGTGTTCTACGTTGTCCCTTCTCGTCATGCAGTTTGTGCCTCTGCTGCTTCTGCTGTTAGGAATCGCTCCTTGAAAGACGAGCGAGAGCGTCCTTCCGGGTGCATTGCACTGAGTCGAGTGCTCGCTCGGGACTTTGCACTCGGGGCCAAGGCAAGAGGGCGTGCTTGCCCGCAGAACTGAGAACACGCTGTTGGGCAGAGCTGCAACTGACCGCTGGAGTTCAGCTCTCGCCGGACGGCAGAAGGCGAAGAACGAAGCCGCTTGCGAGCGGCGCAGTGCAGCGAAGAGCTCTCCGAATTCGCCGCTAGCTCCACGGTCCTTCTCAGCTGCGAGTAGCAGCGCTCGCAGTACACAGGGCTTCGCAAGGCCCGAAGACCCGGAGGGAAGTATCGCACACGAAAATGCGCCAGGACAGAGACGTGTTCTACGTTGTCCCTTCTCGTCATGCAGTTTGTGCCTCTGCTGCTTCTGCTGTTAGGAATCGCTCCTTGAAAGGCGAGCGAGAGCGTCCTTCCGGGTGCATTGCACTGAGTCGAGTGCTCGCTCGGGACTTTGCTCTCGGGGCCAAGGCAAGAGGGCGTGCTTGCCCGCAGAACTGAGAACACGCTGTTGGGCAGAGCTGCAACTGACCGCTGGAGTTCAGCTCTCGCCGGACGGCAGAAGGCGAAGAACGAAGCCGCTTGCGAGCGGCGCAGTGCAGCGAAGAGCTCTCCGAATTCGCCGCTAGCTCCACGGTCCTTCTCAGCTGCGAGTAGCAGCGCTCGCAGTACACAGGGCTTCGCAAGGCCCGAAGACCCGGAGGGAAGTATCGCACACGAAAATGCGCCAGGACAGAGACGTGTTCTACGTTGTCCCTTCTCGTCATGCAGTTTGTGCCTCTGCTGCTTCTGCTGTTAGGAATCGCTCCTTGAAAGGCGAGCGAGAGCGTCCTTCCGGGTGCATTGCACTAAGTCGAATGCTCGCTCGGGACTTTGCTCTCGGGGCCAAGGCAAGAGGGCGTGCTTGCCCGCAGAACTGAGAACACGCTGTTGGGCAGAGCTGCAACTTACCGCTGGAGTTCAGCTCTCGCCGGACGGCAGAAGGCGAAGAACGAAGCCGCTTGCGAGCGGCGCAGTGCAGCGAAGAGCTCTCCGAATTCGCCGCTAGCTCCACGGTCCTTCTCAGCTGCGAGTAGCAGCGCTCGCAGTACACAGGGCTTCGCAAGGCCCGAAGACCCGGAGGGAAGTATCGCACACGAAAATGTGCCAGGACAGAGACGTGTTCTACGTTGTCCCTTCTCGTCATGCAGTTTGTGCCTCTGCTGCTTCTGCTGTTAGGAATCGCTCCTTGAAAGGCGAGCGAGAGCGTCCTTCCGGGTGCATTGCACTAAGTCGAATGCTCGCTCGGGACTTTGCTCTCGGGGCCAAGGCAAGAGGGCGTGCTTGCCCGCAGAACTGAGAACACGCTGTTGGGCAGAGCTGCAACTGACCGCTGGAGTTCAGCTCTCGCCGGACGGCAGAAGGCGAAGAACGAAGCCGCTTGCGAGCGGCGCAGTGCAGCGAAGAGCTCTCCGAATTCGCCGCTAGCTCCACGGTCCTTCTCAGCTGCGAGTAGCAGCGCTCGCAGTACACAGGGCTTCGCAAGGCCCGAAGACCCGGAGGGAAGTATCGCACACGAAAATGCGCCAGGACAGAGACGTGTTCTACGTTGTCCCTTCTCGTCATGCAGTTTGTGCCTCTGCTGCTTCTGCTGTTAGGAATCGCTCCTTGAAAGACGAGCGAGAGCGTCCTTCCGGGTGCATTGCACTGAGTCGAGTGCTCGCTCGGGACTTTGCTCTCGGGGCCAAGGCAAGAGGGCGTGCTTGCCCGCAGAACTGAGAACACGCTGTTGGGCAGAGCTGCAACTGACCGCTGGAGTTCAGCTCTCGCCGGACGGCAGAAGGCGAAGAACGAAGCCGCTTGCGAGCGGCGCAGTGCAGCGAAGAGCTCTCCGAATTCGCCGCTAGCTCCACGGTCCTTCTCAGCTGCGAGTAGCAGCGCTCGCAGTACACAGGGCTTCGCAAGGCCCGAAGACCCGGAGGGAAGTATCGCACACGAAAATGCGCCAGGACAGAGACGTGTTCTACGTTGTCCCTTCTCGTCATGCAGTTTGTGCCTCTGCTGCTTCTGCTGTTAGGAATCGCTCCTTGAAAGGCGAGCGAGAGCGTCCTTCCGGGTGCATTGCACTGAGTCGAGTGCTCGCTCGGGGCTTTGCTCTCGCGGCCAAGGCAAGAGGGCGTGCTTGCCCGCAGAACTGAGAACACGCTGTTGGTCAGAGCTGCAACTGACCGCTGGAGTTCAGCTCTCGCCGGACGGCAGAAGGCGAAGAACGAAGCCGCTTGCGAGCGGCGCAGTGCAGCGAAGAGCTCTCCGAATTCGCCGCTAGCTCCACGGTCCTTCTCAGCTGCGAGTAGCAGCGCTCGCAGTACACAGGGCTTCGCAAGGCCCGAAGACCCGGAGGGAAGTATCGCACACGAAAATGCGCCAGGACAGAGACGTGTTCTACGTTGTCCCTTCTCGTCATGCAGTTTGTGCCTCTGCTGCTTCTGCTGTTAGGAATCGCTCCTTGAAAGGCGAGCGAGAGCGTCCTTCCGGGTGCATTGCACTGAGTCGAGTGCTCGCTCGGGGCTTTGCTCTCGGGGCCAAGGCAAGAGGGCGTGCTTGCCCGCAGAACTGAGAACACGCTGTTGGGCAGAGCTGCAACTGACCGCTGGAGTTCAGCTCTCGCCGGACGGCAGAAGGCGAAGAACGAAGCCGCTTGCGAGCGGCGCAGTGCAGCGAAGAGCTCTCCGAATTCGCCGCTAGCTCCACGGTCCTTCTCAGCTGCGAGTAGCAGCGCTCGCAGTACACAGGGCTTCGCAAGGCCCGAAGACCCGGAGGGAAGTATCGCACACGAAAATGTGCCAGGACAGAGACGTGTTCTACGTTGTCCCTTCTCGTCATGCAGTTTGTGCCTCTGCTGCTTCTGCTGTTAGGAATCGCTCCTTGAAAGACGAGCGAGAGCGTCCTTCCGGGTGCATTGCACTAAGTCGAATGCTCGCTCGGGACTTTGCTCTCGGGGCCAAGGCAAGAGGGCGTGCTTGCCCGCAGAACTGAGAACACGCTGTTGGTCAGAGCTGCAACTTACCGCTGGAGTTCAGCTCTCGCCGGACGGCAGAAGGCGAAGAACGAAGCCGCTTGCGAGCGGCGCAGTGCAGCGAAGAGCTCTCCGAATTCGCCGCTAGCTCCACGGTCCTTCTCAGCTGCGAGTAGCAGCGCTCGCAGTACACAGGGCTTCGCAAGGCCCGAAGACCCGGAGGGAAGTATCGCACACGAAAATGTGCCAGGACAGAGACGTGTTCTACGTTGTCCCTTCTCGTCATGCAGTTTGTGCCTCTGCTGCTTCTGCTGTTAGGAATCGCTCCTTGAAAGACGAGCGAGAGCGTCCTTCCGGGTGCATTGCACTGAGTCGAATGCTCGCTCGGGACTTTGCTCTCGGGGCCAAGGCAAGAGGGCGTGCTTGCCCGCAGAACTGAGAACACGCTGTTGGGCAGAGCTGCAACTGACCGCTGGAGTTCAGCTCTCGCCGGACGGCAGAAGGCGAAGAACGAAGCCGCTTGCGAGCGGCGCAGTGCAGCGAAGAGCTCTCCGAATTCGCCGCTAGCTCCACGGTCCTTCTCAGCTGCGAGTAGCAGCGCTCGCAGTACACAGGGCTTCGCAAGGCCCGAAGACCCGGAGGGAAGTATCGCACACGAAAATGCGCCAGGACAGAGACGTGTTCTACGTTGTCCCTTCTCGTCATGCAGTTTGTGCCTCTGCTGCTTCTGCTGTTAGGAATCGCTCCTTGAAAGGCGAGCGAGAGCGTCCTTCCGGGTGCATTGCACTAAGTCGAATGCTCGCTCGGGACTTTGCTCTCGGGGCCAAGGCAAGAGGGCGTGCTTGCCCGCAGAACTGAGAACACGCTGTTGGGCAGAGCTGCAACTTACCGCTGGAGTTCAGCTCTCGCCGGACGGCAGAAGGCGAAGAACGAAGCCGCTTGCGAGCGGCGCAGTGCAGCGAAGAGCTCTCCGAATTCGCCGCTAGCTCCACGGTCCTTCTCAGCTGCGAGTAGCAGCGCTCGCAGTACACAGGGCTTCGCAAGGCCCGAAGACCCGGAGGGAAGTATCGCACACGAAAATGTGCCAGGACAGAGACGTGTTCTACGTTGTCCCTTCTCGTCATGCAGTTTGTGCCTCTGCTGCTTCTGCTGTTAGGAATCGCTCCTTGAAAGGCGAGCGAGAGCGTCCTTCCGGGTGCATTGCACTAAGTCGAATGCTCGCTCGGGACTTTGCTCTCGGGGCCAAGGCAAGAGGGCGTGCTTGCCCGCAGAACTGAGAACACGCTGTTGGGCAGAGCTGCAACTGACCGCTGGAGTTCAGCTCTCGCCGGACGGCAGAAGGCGAAGAACGAAGCCGCTTGCGAGCGGCGCAGTGCAGCGAAGAGCTCTCCGAATTCGCCGCTAGCTCCACGGTCCTTCTCAGCTGCGAGTAGCAGCGCTCGCAGTACACAGGGCTTCGCAAGGCCCGAAGACCCGGAGGGAAGTATCGCACACGAAAATGCGCCAGGACAGAGACGTGTTCTACGTTGTCCCTTCTCGTCATGCAGTTTGTGCCTCTGCTGCTTCTGCTGTTAGGAATCGCTCCTTGAAAGACGAGCGAGAGCGTCCTTCCGGGTGCATTGCACTGAGTCGAGTGCTCGCTCGGGACTTTGCTCTCGGGGCCAAGGCAAGAGGGCGTGCTTGCCCGCAGAACTGAGAACACGCTGTTGGGCAGAGCTGCAACTGACCGCTGGAGTTCAGCTCTCGCCGGACGGCAGAAGGCGAAGAACGAAGCCGCTTGCGAGCGGCGCAGTGCAGCGAAGAGCTCTCCGAATTCGCCGCTAGCTCCACGGTCCTTCTCAGCTGCGAGTAGCAGCGCTCGCAGTACACAGGGCTTCGCAAGGCCCGAAGACCCGGAGGGAAGTATCGCACACGAAAATGCGCCAGGACAGAGACGTGTTCTACGTTGTCCCTTCTCGTCATGCAGTTTGTGCCTCTGCTGCTTCTGCTGTTAGGAATCGCTCCTTGAAAGGCGAGCGAGAGCGTCCTTCCGGGTGCATTGCACTGAGTCGAGTGCTCGCTCGGGGCTTTGCTCTCGCGGCCAAGGCAAGAGGGCGTGCTTGCCCGCAGAACTGAGAACACGCTGTTGGTCAGAGCTGCAACTGACCGCTGGAGTTCAGCTCTCGCCGGACGGCAGAAGGCGAAGAACGAAGCCGCTTGCGAGCGGCGCAGTGCAGCGAAGAGCTCTCCGAATTCGCCGCTAGCTCCACGGTCCTTCTCAGCTGCGAGTAGCAGCGCTCGCAGTACACAGGGCTTCGCAAGGCCCGAAGACCCGGAGGGAAGTATCGCACACGAAAATGCGCCAGGACAGAGACGTGTTCTACGTTGTCCCTTCTCGTCATGCAGTTTGTGCCTCTGCTGCTTCTGCTGTTAGGAATCGCTCCTTGAAAGGCGAGCGAGAGCGTCCTTCCGGGTGCATTGCACTGAGTCGAGTGCTCGCTCGGGGCTTTGCTCTCGGGGCCAAGGCAAGAGGGCGTGCTTGCCCGCAGAACTGAGAACACGCTGTTGGGCAGAGCTGCAACTGACCGCTGGAGTTCAGCTCTCGCCGGACGGCAGAAGGCGAAGAACGAAGCCGCTTGCGAGCGGCGCAGTGCAGCGAAGAGCTCTCCGAATTCGCCGCTAGCTCCACGGTCCTTCTCAGCTGCGAGTAGCAGCGCTCGCAGTACACAGGGCTTCGCAAGGCCCGAAGACCCGGAGGGAAGTATCGCACACGAAAATGTGCCAGGACAGAGACGTGTTCTACGTTGTCCCTTCTCGTCATGCAGTTTGTGCCTCTGCTGCTTCTGCTGTTAGGAATCGCTCCTTGAAAGACGAGCGAGAGCGTCCTTCCGGGTGCATTGCACTAAGTCGAATGCTCGCTCGGGACTTTGCTCTCGGGGCCAAGGCAAGAGGGCGTGCTTGCCCGCAGAACTGAGAACACGCTGTTGGTCAGAGCTGCAACTTACCGCTGGAGTTCAGCTCTCGCCGGACGGCAGAAGGCGAAGAACGAAGCCGCTTGCGAGCGGCGCAGTGCAGCGAAGAGCTCTCCGAATTCGCCGCTAGCTCCACGGTCCTTCTCAGCTGCGAGTAGCAGCGCTCGCAGTACACAGGGCTTCGCAAGGCCCGAAGACCCGGAGGGAAGTATCGCACACGAAAATGTGCCAGGACAGAGACGTGTTCTACGTTGTCCCTTCTCGTCATGCAGTTTGTGCCTCTGCTGCTTCTGCTGTTAGGAATCGCTCCTTGAAAGACGAGCGAGAGCGTCCTTCCGGGTGCATTGCACTGAGTCGAATGCTCGCTCGGGACTTTGCTCTCGGGGCCAAGGCAAGAGGGCGTGCTTGCCCGCAGAACTGAGAACACGCTGTTGGGCAGAGCTGCAACTGACCGCTGGAGTTCAGCTCTCGCCGGACGGCAGAAGGCGAAGAACGAAGCCGCTTGCGAGCGGCGCAGTGCAGCGAAGAGCTCTCCGAATTCGCCGCTAGCTCCACGGTCCTTCTCAGCTGCGAGTAGCAGCGCTCGCAGTACACAGGGCTTCGCAAGGCCCGAAGACCCGGAGGGAAGTATCGCACACGAAAATGTGCCAGGACAGAGACGTGTTCTACGTTGTCCCTTCTCGTCATGCAGTTTGTGCCTCTGCTGCTTCTGCTGTTAGGAATCGCTCCTTGAAAGACGAGCGAGAGCGTCCTTCCGGGTGCATTGCACTAAGTCGAATGCTCGCTCGGGACTTTGCTCTCGGGGCCAAGGCAAGAGGGCGTGCTTGCCCGCAGAACTGAGAACACGCTGTTGGGCAGAGCTGCAACTGACCGCTGGAGTTTAGCTCTCGCCGGACGGCAGAAGGCGAAGAACGAAGCCGCTTGCGAGCGGCGCAGTGCAGCGAAGAGCTCTCCGAATTCGCCGCTAGCTCCACGGTCCTTCTCAGCTGCGAGTAGCAGCGCTCGCAGTACACAGAGCTTCGCAAGGCCCGAAGACCCGGAGGGAAGTATCGCACACGAAAATGTGCCAGGACAGAGACGTGTTCTACGTTGTCCCTTCTCGTCATGCAGTTTGTGCCTCTGCTGCTTCTGCTGTTAGGAATCGCTCCTTGAAAGACGAGCGAGAGCGTCCTTCCGGGTGCATTGCACTGAGTCGAGTGCTCGCTCGGGACTTTGCTCTCGGGGCCAAGGCAAGAGGGCGTGCTTGCCCGCAGAACTGAGAACACGCTGTTGGGCAGAGCTGCAACTGACCGCTGGAGTTCAGCTCTCGCCGGACGGCAGAAGGCGAAGAACGAAGCCGCTTGCGAGCGGCGCAGTGCAGCGAAGAGCTCTCCGAATTCGCCGCTAGCTCCACGGTCCTTCTCAGCTGCGAGTAGCAGCGCTCGCAGTACACAGGGCTTCGCAAGGCCCGAAGACCCGGAGGGAAGTATCGCACACGAAAATGTGCCAGGACAGAGACGTGTTCTACGTTGTCCCTTCTCGTCATGCAGTTTGTGCCTCTGCTGCTTCTGCTGTTAGGAATCGCTCCTTGAAAGACGAGCGAGAGCGTCCTTCCGGGTGCATTGCACTGAGTCGAATGCTCGCTCGGGACTTTGCTCTCGGGGCCAAGGCAAGAGGGCGTGCTTGCCCGCAGAACTGAGAACACGCTGTTGGTCAGAGCTGCAACTTACCGCTGGAGTTCAGCTCTCGCCGGACGGCAGAAGGCGAAGAACGAAGCCGCTTGCGAGCGGCGCAGTGCAGCGAAGAGCTCTCCGAATTCGCCGCTAGCTCCACGGTCCTTCTCAGCTGCGAGTAGCAGCGCTCGCAGTACACAGGGCTTCGCAAGGCCCGAAGACCCGGAGGGAAGTATCGCACACGAAAATGTGCCAGGACAGAGACGTGTTCTACGTTGTCCCTTCTCGTCATGCAGTTTGTGCCTCTGCTGCTTCTGCTGTTAGGAATCGCTCCTTGAAAGACGAGCGAGAGCGTCCTTCCGGGTGCATTGCACTAAGTCGAATGCTCGCTCGGGACTTTGCTCTCGGGGCCAAGGCAAGAGGGCGTGCTTGCCCGCAGAACTGAGAACACGCTGTTGGGCAGAGCTGCAACTGACCGCTGGAGTTCAGCTCTCGCCGGACGGCAGAAGGCGAAGAACGAAGCCGCTTGCGAGCGGCGCAGTGCAGCGAAGAGCTCTCCGAATTCGCCGCTAGCTCCACGGTCCTTCTCAGCTGCGAGTAGCAGCGCTCGCAGTACACAGGGCTTCGCAAGGCCCGAAGACCCGGAGGGAAGTATCGCACACGAAAATGTGCCAGGACAGAGACGTGTTCTACGTTGTCCCTTCTCGTCATGCAGTTTGTGCCTCTGCTGCTTCTGCTGTTAGGAATCGCTCCTTGAAAGACGAGCGAGAGCGTCCTTCCGGGTGCATTGCACTGAGTCGAATGCTCGCTCGGGACTTTGCTCTCGGGGCCAAGGCAAGAGGGCGTGCTTGCCCGCAGAACTGAGAACACGCTGTTGGGCAGAGCTGAAACTTACCGCCGGAGTTCAGCTCTCGCCGGACGGCAGAAGGCGAAGAACGAAGCCGCTTGCGAGCGGCGCAGTGCAGCGAAGAGCTCTCCGAATTCGCCGCTAGCTCCACGGTCCTACTCAGCTGCGAGTAGCAGCGCTCGCAGTACACAGGGCTTCGCAAGGCCCGAAGACCCGGAGGGAAGTATCGCACACGAAAATGTGCCAGGACAGAGACGTGTTCTACGTTGTCCCTTCTCGTCATGCAGTTTGTGCCTCTGCTGCTTCTGCTGTTAGGAATCGCTCCTTGAAAGACGAGCGAGAGCGTCCTTCCGGGTGCATTGCACTAAGTCGAATGCTCGCTCGGGACTTTGCTCTCGGGGCCAAGGCAAGAGGGCGTGCTTGCCCGCAGAACTGAGAACACGCTGTTGGGCAGAGCTGAAACTTACCGCTGGAGTTCAGCTCTCGCCGGACGGCAGAAGGCGAAGAACGAAGCCGCTTGCGAGCGGCGCAGTGCAGCGAAGAGCTCTCCGAATTCGCCGCTAGCTCCACGGTCCTTCTCAGCTGCGAGTAGCAGCGCTCGCAGTACACAGGGCTTCGCAAGGCCCGAAGACCCGGAGGGAAGTATCGCACACGAAAATGTGCCAGGACAGAGACGTGTTCTACGTTGTCCCTTCTCGTCATGCAGTTTGTGCCTCTGCTGCTTCTGCTGTTAGGAATCGCTCCTTGAAAGGCGAGCGAGAGCGTCCTTCCGGGTGCATTGCACTGAGTCGAGTGCTCGCTCGGGACTTTGCTCTCGGGGCCAAGGCAAGAGGGCGTGCTTGCCCGCAGAACTGAGAACACGCTGTTGGGCAGAGCTGCAACTGACCGCTGGAGTTCAGCTCTCGCCGGACGGCAGAAGGCGAAGAACGAAGCCGCTTGCGAGCGGCGCAGTGCAGCGAAGAGCTCTCCGAATTCGCCGCTAGCTCCACGGTCCTTCTCAGCTGCGAGTAGCAGCGCTCGCAGTACACAGAGCTTCGCAAGGCCCGAAGACCCGGAGGGAAGTATCGCACATGAAAATGCGCCAGGACAGAGACGTGTTCTACGTTGTCCCTTCTCGTCATGCAGTTTGTGCCTCTGCTGCTTCTGCTGTTAGGAATCGCTCCTTGAAAGACGAGCGAGAGCGTCCTTCCGGGTGCATTGCACTGAGTCGAGTGCTCGCTCGGGACTTTGCTCTCGGGGCCAAGGCAAGAGGGCGTGCTTGCCCGCAGAACTGAGAACACGCTGTTGGGCAGAGCTGCAACTGACCGCTGGAGTTCAGCTCTCGCCGGACGGCAGAAGGCGAAGAACGAAGCCGCTTGCGAGCGGCGCAGTGCAGCGAAGAGCTCTCCGAATTCGCCGCTAGCTCCACGGTCCTTCTCAGCTGCGAGTAGCAGCGCTCGCAGTACACAGGGCTTCGCAAGGCCCGAAGACCCGGAGGGAAGTATGGCACACGAAAATGTGCCAGGACAGAGACGTGTTCTACGTTGTCCCTTCTCGTCATGCAGTTTGTGCCTCTGCTGCTTCTGCTGTTAGGAATCGCTCCTTGAAAGACGAGCGAGAGCGTCCTTCCGGGTGCATTGCACTGAGTCGAGTGCTCGCTCGGGACTTTGCTCTCGGGGCCAAGGCAAGAGGGCGTGCTTGCCCGCAGAACTGAGAACACGCTGTTGGGCAGAGCTGCAACTGACCGCTGGAGTTCAGCTCTCGCCGGACGGCAGAAGGCGAAGAACGAAGCCGCTTGCGAGCGGCGCAGTGCAGCGAAGAGCTCTCCGAATTCGCCGCTAGCTCCACGGTCCTTCTCAGCTGCGAGTAGCAGCGCTCGCAGTACACAGGGCTTCGCAAGGCCCGAAGACCCGGAGGGAAGTATCGCACACGAAAATGCGCCAGGACAGAGACGTGTTCTACGTTGTCCCTTCTCGTCATGCAGTTTGTGCCTCTGCTGCTTCTGCTGTTAGGAATCGCTCCTTGAAAGGCGAGCGAGAGCGTCCTTCCGGGTGCATTGCACTGAGTCGAGTGCTCGCTCGGGACTTTGCTCTCGGGGCCAAGGCAAGAGGGCGTGCTTGCCCGCAGAACTGAGAACACGCTGTTGGGCAGAGCTGCAACTGACCGCTGGAGTTCAGCTCTCGCCGGACGGCAGAAGGCGAAGAACGAAGCCGCTTGCGAGCGGCGCAGTGCAGCGAAGAGCTCTCCGAATTCGCCGCTAGCTCCACGGTCCTTCTCAGCTGCGAGTAGCAGCGCTCGCAGTACACAGGGCTTCGCAAGGCCCGAAGACCCGGAGGGAAGTATCGCACACGAAAATGTGCCAGGACAGAGACGTGTTCTACGTTGTCCCTTCTCGTCATGCAGTTTGTGCCTCTGCTGCTTCTGCTGTTAGGAATCGCTCCTTGAAAGGCGTGCGAGAGCGTCCTTCCGGGTGCATTGCACTGAGTCGAGTGCTCGCTCGGGACTTTGCTCTCGGGGCCAAGGCAAGAGGGCGTGCTTGCCCGCAGAACTGAGAACACGCTGTTGGGCAGAGCTGCAACTGACCGCTGGAGTTCAGCTCTCGCCGGACGGCAGAAGGCGAAGAACGAAGCCGCTTGCGAGCGGCGCAGTGCAGCGAAGAGCTCTCCGAATTCGCCGCTAGCTCCACGGTCCTTCTCAGCTGCGAGTAGCAGCGCTCGCAGTACACAGGGCTTCGCAAGGCCCGAAGACCCGGAGGGAAGTATCGCACACGAAAATGCGCCAGGACAGAGACGTGTTCTACGTTGTCCCTTCTCGTCATGCAGTTTGTGCCTCTGCTGCTTCTGCTGTTAGGAATCGCTCCTTGAAAGGCGTGCGAGAGCGTCCTTCCGGGTGCATTGCACTGAGTCGAGTGCTCGCTCGGGACTTTGCTCTCGGGGCCAAGGCAAGAGGGCGTGCTTGCCCGCAGAACTGAGAACACGCTGTTGGGCAGAGCTGCAACTGACCGCTGGAGTTCAGCTCTCGCCGGACGGCAGAAGGCGAAGAACGAAGCCGCTTGCGAGCGGCGCAGTGCAGCGAAGAGCTCTCCGAATTCGCCGCTAGCTCCACGGTCCTTCTCAGCTGCGAGTAGCAGCGCTCGCAGTACACAGGGCTTCGCAAGGCCCGAAGACCCGGAGGGAAGTATCGCACACGAAAATGCGCCAGGACAGAGACGTGTTCTACGTTGTCCCTTCTCGTCATGCAGTTTGTGCCTCTGCTGCTTCTGCTGTTAGGAATCGCTCCTTGAAAGGCGAGCGAGAGCGTCCTTCCGGGTGCATTGCACTGAGTCGAGTGCTCGCTCGGGGCTTTGCTCTCGGGGCCAAGGCAAGAGGGCGTGCTTGCCCGCAGAACTGAGAACACGCTGTTGGGCAGAGCTGCAACTGACCGCTGGAGTTCAGCTCTCGCCGGACGGCAGAAGGCGAAGAACGAAGCCGCTTGCGAGCGGCGCAGTGCAGCGAAGAGCTCTCCGAATTCGCCGCTAGCTCCACGGTCCTTCTCAGCTGCGAGTAGCAGCGCTCGCAGTACACAGAGCTTCGCAAGGCCCGAAGACCCGGAGGGAAGTATCGCACACGAAAATGCGCCAGGACAGAGACGTGTTCTACGTTGTCCCTTCTCGTCATGCAGTTTGTGCCTCTGCTGCTTCTGCTGTTAGGAATCGCTCCTTGAAAGACGAGCGAGAGCGTCCTTCCGGGTGCATTGCACTGAGTCGAGTGCTCGCTCGGGACTTTGCTCTCGGGGCCAAGGCAAGAGGGCGTGCTTGCCCGCAGAACTGAGAACACGCTGTTGGGCAGAGCTGCAACTGACCGCTGGAGTTCAGCTCTCGCCGGACGGCAGAAGGCGAAGAACGAAGCCGCTTGCGAGCGGCGCAGTGCAGCGAAGAGCTCTCCGAATTCGCCGCTAGCTCCACGGTCCTTCTCAGCTGCGAGTAGCAGCGCTCGCAGTACACAGGGCTTCGCAAGGCCCGAAGACCCGGAGGGAAGTATCGCACACGAAAATGTGCCAGGACAGAGACGTGTTCTACGTTGTCCCTTCTCGTCATGCAGTTTGTGCCTCTGCTGCTTCTGCTGTTAGGAATCGCTCCTTGAAAGGCGAGCGAGAGCGTCCTTCCGGGTGCATTGCACTGAGTCGAGTGCTCGCTCGGGGCTTTGCTCTCGGGGCCAAGGCAAGAGGGCGTGCTTGCCCGCAGAACTGAGAACACGCTGTTGGGCAGAGCTGCAACTGACCGCTGGAGTTCAGCTCTCGCCGGACGGCAGAAGGCGAAGAACGAAGCCGCTTGCGAGCGGCGCAGTGCAGCGAAGAGCTCTCCGAATTCGCCGCTAGCTCCACGGTCCTTCTCAGCTGCGAGTAGCAGCGCTCGCAGTACACAGAGCTTCGCAAGGCCCGAAGACCCGGAGGGAAGTATCGCACATGAAAATGCGCCAGGACAGAGACGTGTTCTACGTTGTCCCTTCTCGTCATGCAGTTTGTGCCTCTGCTGCTTCTGCTGTTAGGAATCGCTCCTTGAAAGACGAGCGAGAGCGTCCTTCCGGGTGCATTGCACTGAGTCGAGTGCTCGCTCGGGACTTTGCTCTCGGGGCCAAGGCAAGAGGGCGTGCTTGCCCGCAGAACTGAGAACACGCTGTTGGGCAGAGCTGCAACTGACCGCTGGAGTTCAGCTCTCGCCGGACGGCAGAAGGCGAAGAACGAAGCCGCTTGCGAGCGGCGCATTGCAGCGAAGAGCTCTCCGAATTCGCCGCTAGCTCCACGGTCCTTCTCAGCTGCGAGTAGCAGCGCTCGCAGTACACAGGGCTTCGCAAGGCCCGAAGACCCGGAGGGAAGTATCGCACACGAAAATGTGCCAGGACAGAGACGTGTTCTACGTTGTCCCTTCTCGTCATGCAGTTTGTGCCTCTGCTGCTTCTGCTGTTAGGAATCGCTCCTTGAAAGACGAGCGAGAGCGTCCTTCCGGGTGCATTGCACTGAGTCGAGTGCTCGCTCGGGACTTTGCTCTCGGGGCCAAGGCAAGAGGGCGTGCTTGCCCGCAGAACTGAGAACACGCTGTTGGGCAGAGCTGCAACTGACCGCTGGAGTTCAGCTCTCGCCGGACGGCAGAAGGCGAAGAACGAAGCCGCTTGCGAGCGGCGCAGTGCAGCGAAGAGCTCTCCGAATTCGCCGCTAGCTCCACGGTCCTTCTCAGCTGCGAGTAGCAGCGCTCGCAGTACACAGGGCTTCGCAAGGCCCGAAGACCCGGAGGGAAGTATCGCACACGAAAATGTGCCAGGACAGAGACGTGTTCTACGTTGTCCCTTCTCGTCATGCAGTTTGTGCCTCTGCTGCTTCTGCTGTTAGGAATCGCTCCTTGAAAGGCGAGCGAGAGCGTCCTTCCGGGTGCATTGCACTGAGTCTAGTGCTCGCTCGGGGCTTTGCTCTCGGGGCCAAGGCAAGAGGGCGTGCTTGCCCGCAGAACTGAGAACACGCTGTTGGGCAGAGCTGCAACTGACCGCTGGAGTTCAGCTCTCGCCGGACGGCAGAAGGCGAAGAACGAAGCCGCTTGCGAGCGGCGCAGTGCAGCGAAGAGCTCTCCGAATTCGCCGCTAGCTCCACGGTCCTTCTCAGCTGCGAGTAGCAGCGCTCGCAGTACACAGAGCTTCGCAAGGCCCGAAGACCCGGAGGGAAGTATCGCACACGAAAATGCGCCAGGACAGAGACGTGTTCTACGTTGTCCCTTCTCGTCATGCAGTTTGTGCCTCTGCTGCTTCTGCTGTTAGGAATCGCTCCTTGAAAGACGAGCGAGAGCGTCCTTCCGGGTGCATTGCACTGAGTCGAGTGCTCGCTCGGGACTTTGCTCTCGGGGCCAAGGCAAGAGGGCGTGCTTGCCCGCAGAACTGAGAACACGCTGTTGGGCAGAGCTGCAACTGACCGCTGGAGTTCAGCTCTCGCCGGACGGCAGAAGGCGAAGAACGAAGCCGCTTGCGAGCGGCGCAGTGCAGCGAAGAGCTCTCCGAATTCGCCGCTAGCTCCACGGTCCTTCTCAGCTGCGAGTAGCAGCGCTCGCAGTACACAGAGCTTCGCAAGGCCCGAAGACCCGGAGGGAAGTATCGCACACGAAAATGCGCCAGGACAGAGACGTGTTCTACGTTGTCCCTTCTCGTCATGCAGTTTGTGCCTCTGCTGCTTCTGCTGTTAGGAATCGCTCCTTGAAAGACGAGCGAGAGCGTCCTTCCGGGTGCATTGCACTGAGTCGAGTGCTCGCTCGGGACTTTGCTCTCGGGGCCAAGGCAAGAGGGCGTGCTTGCCCGCAGAACTGAGAACACGCTGTTGGGCAGAGCTGCAACTGACCGCCGGAGTTCAGCTCTCGCCGGACGGCAGAAGGCGAAGAACGAAGCCGCTTGCGAGCGGCGCAGTGCAGCGAAGAGCTCTCCGAATTCGCCGCTAGCTCCACGGTCCTTCTCAGCTGCGAGTAGCAGCGCTCGCAGTACACAGAGCTTCGCAAGGCCCGAAGACCCGGAGGGAAGTATCGCACACGAAAATGCGCCAGGACAGAGACGTGTTCTACGTTGTCCCTTCTCGTCATGCAGTTTGTGCCTCTGCTGCTTCTGCTGTTAGGAATCGCTCCTTGAAAGACGAGCGAGAGCGTCCTTCCGGGTGCATTGCACTGAGTCGAGTGCTCGCTCGGGACTTTGCTCTCGGGGCCAAGGCAAGAGGGCGTGCTTGCCCGCAGAACTGAGAACACGCTGTTGGGCAGAGCTGCAACTGACCGCCGGAGTTCAGCTCTCGCCGGACGGCAGAAGGCGAAGAACGAAGCCGCTTGCGAGCGGCGCAGTGCAGCGAAGAGCTCTCCGAATTCGCCGCCAGCTCCACGGTCCTTCTCAGCTGCGAGTAGCAGCGCTCGCAGTACACGGAGCTTCGCAAGGCCCGAAGACCCGGAGGGAAGTATGGCACACGAAAATGTGCCAGGACAGAGACGTGTTCTACGTTGTCCCTTCTCGTCATGCAGTTTGTGCCTCTGCTGCTTCTGCTGTTAGGAATCGCTCCTTGAAAGACGAGCGAGAGCGTCCTTCCGGGTGCATTGCACTGCGTCGAGTGCTCGCTCGGGACTTTGCTCTCGGGGCCAAGGCAAGAGGGCGTGCTTGCCCGCAGAACTGAGAGCACGCTGTTGGGCAGAGCTGCAACTGACCGCTGGAGTTCAGCTCTCGCCGGACGGCAGAAGGCGAAGAACGAAGGCGCTTGCGAGCGGCGCAGTGCAGCCGAAGAGCTCTCCGAATTCGCCGCCAGCTCCACGGTCCTTCTCAGCTGCGAGTAGCAGCGCTCGCAGTACACGGAGCTTCGCAAGGCCCGAAGACCCGGAGGGAAGTATCGCACACGCAAATGTGCCAGGACAGAGACGTGTTCTACGGTGTCCCTTCTCGTCGTGCAGTTTGTGCCTCTGCTGCTTCTGCTGTTAGGAATCGCTCCTTGAAAGACGAGCGAGAGCGTCCTTCCGGGTGCATTGCACTGCGTCGAGTGCTCGCTCGGGACTTTGCTCTAGGGGCCAAGGCAAGAGGGCGTGCTTGCCCGCAGAACTGAGAGCACGCTGTTGGGCAGAGCTGCAACTGACCGCCGGAGTTCAGCTCTCGCCGGACGGCAGAAGGCGAAGAACGAAGGCGCTTGCGAGCGGCGCAGTGCAGCCGAAGAGCTCTCCGAATTCGCCGCCAGCTCCACGGTCCTTCTCAGCTGCGAGTAGCAGCGCTCGCAGTACACGGAGCTTCGCAAGGCCCGAAGACCCGGAGGGAAGTATCGCACACGCAAATGTGCCAGGACAGAGACGTGTTCTACGGTGTCCCTTCTCGTCGTGCAGTTTGTGCCTCTGCTGCTTCTGCTGTTAGGAATCGCTCCTTGAAAGACGAGCGAGAGCGTCCTTCCGGGTGCATTGCACTGCGTCGAGTGCTCGCTCGGGACTTTGCTCTCGGGGCCAAGGCAAGAGGGCGTGCTTGCCCGCAGAACTGAGAGCACGCTGTTGGGCAGAGCTGCAACTGACCGCCGGAGTTCAGCTCTCGCCGGACGGCAGAAGGCGAAGAACGAAGCCGCTTGCGAGCGGCGCAGTGCAGCCGAAGAGCTCTCCGAATTCGCCGCCAGCTCCACGGTCCTTCTCAGCTGCGAGTAGCAGCGCTCGCAGTACACGGAGCTTCGCAAGGCCCGAAGACCCGGAGGGAAGTATCGCACACGCAAATGTGCCAGGACAGAGACGTGTTCTACGGTGTCCCTTCTCGTCGTGCAGTTTGTGCCTCTGCTGCTTCTGCTGTTAGGAATCGCTCCTTGAAAGACGAGCGAGAGCGTCCTTCCGGGTGCATTGCACTGCGTCGAGTGCTCGCTCGGGACTTTGCTCTCGGGGCCAAGGCAAGAGGGCGTGCTTGCCCGCAGAACTGAGAGCACGCTGTTGGGCAGAGCTGCAACTGACCGCCGGAGTTCAGCTCTCGCCGGACGGCAGAAGGCGAAGAACGAAGCCGCTTGCGAGCGGCGCAGTGCAGCCGAAGAGCTCTCCGAATTCGCCGCCAGCTCCACGGTCCTTCTCAGCTGCGAGTAGCAGCGCTCGCAGTACACGGAGCTTCGCAAGGCCCGAAGACCCGGAGGGAAGTATCGCACACGCAAATGTGCCAGGACAGAGACGTGTTCTACGGTGTCCCTTCTCGTCGTGCAGTTTGTGCCTCTGCTGCTTCTGCTGTTAGGAATCGCTCCTTGAAAGACGAGCGAGAGCGTCCTTCCGGGTGCATTGCACTGCGTCGAGTGCTCGCTCGGGACTTTGCTCTCGGGGCCAAGGCAAGAGGGCGTGCTTGCCCGCAGAACTGAGAGCACGCTGTTGGGCAGAGCTGCAACTGACCGCCGGAGTTCAGCTCTCGCCGGACGGCAGAAGGCGAAGAACGAAGCCGCTTGCGAGCGGCGCAGTGCAGCCGAAGAGCTCTCCGAATTCGCCGCCAGCTCCACGGTCCTTCTCAGCTGCGAGTAGCAGCGCTCGCAGTACACGGAGCTTCGCAAGGCCCGAAGACCCGGAGGGAAGTATCGCACACGCAAATGTGCCAGGACAGAGACGTGTTCTACGGTGTCCCTTCTCGTCGTGCAGTTTGTGCCTCTGCTGCTTCTGCTGTTAGGAATCGCTCCTTGAAAGACGAGCGAGAGCGTCCTTCCGGGTGCATTGCACTGCGTCGAGTGCTCGCTCGGGACTTTGCTCTCGGGGCCAAGGCAAGAGGGCGTGCTTGCCCGCAGAACTGAGAGCACGCTGTTGGGCAGAGCTGCAACTGACCGCCGGAGTTCAGCTCTCGCCGGACGGCAGAAGGCGAAGAACGAAGCCGCTTGCGAGCGGCGCAGTGCAGCCGAAGAGCTCTCCGAATTCGCCGCCAGCTCCACGGTCCTTCTCAGCTGCGAGTAGCAGCGCTCGCAGTACACGGAGCTTCGCAAGGCCCGAAGACCCGGAGGGAAGTATCGCACACGCAAATGTGCCAGGACAGAGACGTGTTCTACGGTGTCCCTTCTCGTCGTGCAGTTTGTGCCTCTGCTGCTTCTGCTGTTAGGAATCGCTCCTTGAAAGACGAGCGAGAGCGTCCTTCCGGGTGCATTGCACTGCGTCGAGTGCTCGCTCGGGACTTTGCTCTCGGGGCCAAGGCAAGAGGGCGTGCTTGCCCGCAGAACTGAGAGCACGCTGTTGGGCAGAGCTGCAACTGACCGCCGGAGTTCAGCTCTCGCCGGACTGCAGAAGGCGAAGAACGAAGCCGCTTGCGAGCGGCGCAGTGCAGCCGAAGAGCTCTCCGAATTCGCCGCCAGCTCCACGGTCCTTCTCAGCTGCGAGTAGCAGCGCTCGCAGTACACGGAGCTTCGCAAGGCCCGAAGACCCGGAGGGAAGTATCGCACACGCAAATGTGCCAGGACAGAGACGTGTTCTACGGTGTCCCTTCTCGTCGTGCAGTTTGTGCCTCTGCTGCTTCTGCTGTTAGGAATCGCTCCTTGAAAGACGAGCGAGAGCGTCCTTCCGGGTGCATTGCACTGCGTCGAGTGCTCGCTCGGGACTTTGCTCTCGGGGCCAAGGCAAGAGGGCGTGCTTGCCCGCAGAACTGAGAGCACGCTGTTCGTCAGAGCTGCAACTGACCGCCGGAGTTCAGCTCTCGCCGGACGGCAGAAGGCGAAGAACGAAGCCGCTTGCGAGCGGCGCAGTGCAGCGAAGAGCTCTCCGAATTCGCCGCTAGCTCCACGGTCCTTCTCAGCTGCGAGTAGCAGCGCTCGCAGTACACGGAGCTTCGCAAGGCCCGAAGACCCGGAGGGAAGTATCGCACACGAAAATGTGCCAGGACAGAGACGTGTTCTACGTTGTCCCTTCTCGTCGTGCAGTTTGTGCCTCTGCTGCTTCTGCTGTTAGGAATCGCTCCTTGAAAGACGAGCGAGAGCGTCCTTCCGGGTGCATTGCACTGAGTCGAGTGCTCGCTCGGGACTTTGCTCTCGGGGCCAAGGCAAGAGGGCGTGCTTGCCCGCAGAACTGAGAACACGCTGTTGGGCAGAGCTGCAACTGACCGCCGGAGTTCAGCTCTCGCCGGACGGCAGAAGGCGAAGAACGAAGCCGCTTGCGAGCGGCGCAGTGCAGCGAAGAGCTCTCCGAATTCGCCGCTAGCTCCACGGTCCTTCTCAGCTGCGAGTAGCAGCGCTCGCAGTACACGGAGCTTCGCAAGGCCCGAAGACCCGGAGGGAAGTATGGCACACGAAAATGTGCCAGGACAGAGACGTGTTCTACGTTGTCCCTTCTCGTCGTGCAGTTTGTGCCTCTGCTGCTTCTGCTGTAGGTAATCGCTCCTTGAAAGACGAGCGAGAGCGTCCTTCCGGGTGCATTGCACTGAGTCGAGTGCTCGCTCGGGTCTTTGCACTCGGGGCCAAGGCAAGAGGGCGTGCTTGCCCGCAGAACTGAGAACACGCTGTTGGGCAGAGCTGCAACTGACCGCTGGAGTTCAGCTCTCGCCGGACGGCAAAAGGCGAAGAACGAAGCCGCTTGCGAGCGGCGCAGTGCAGCGAAGAGCTCTCCGAATTCGCCGCTAGCTCCACGGTCCTTCTCAGCTGCGAGTAGCAGCGCTCGCAGTACACAGAGCTTCGCAAGGACCCAAGACCCGGAGGGAAGTATCGCACACGAAAATGTGCCAGGACAGAGACGTGTTCTACGTTGTCCCTTCTCGTCGTGCAGTTTGTGCCTCTGCTGCTTCTGCTGTTAGGAATCGCTCCTTGAAAGACGAGCGAGAGCGTCCTTCCGGGTGCATTGCACTGAGTCGAGTGCTCGCTCGGGACTTTGCACTCGGGGCCAAGGCAAGAGGGCGTGCTTGCCCGCAGAACTGAGAACACGCTGTTGGGCAGAGCTGCAACTGACCGCTGGAGTTCAGCTCTCGCCGGACGGCAGAAGGCGAAGAACGAAGCCGCTTGCGAGCGGCGCAGTGCAGCGAAGAGCTCTCCGAATTCGCCGCTAGCTCCACGGTCCTTCTCAGCTGCGAGTAGCAGCGCTCGCAGTACACAGAGCTTCGCAAGGCCCGAAGACCCGGAGGGAAGTATCGCACACGAAAATGTGCCAGGACAGAGACGTGTTCTACGTTGTCCCTTCTCGTCATGCAGTTTGTGCCTCTGCTGCTTCTGCTGTTAGGAATCGCTCCTTGAAAGACGAGCGAGAGCGTCCTTCCGGGTGCATTGCACTGAGTCGAGTGCTCGCTCGGGACTTTGCACTCGGGGCCAAGGCAAGAGGGCGTGCTTGCCCGCAGAACTGAGAACACGCTGTTGGGCAGAGCTGCAACTGACCGCTGGAGTTCAGCTCTCGCCGGACGGCAGAAGGCGAAGAACGAAGCCGCTTGCGAGCGGCGCAGTGCAGCGAAGAGCTCTCCGAATTCGCCGCTAGCTCCACGGTCCTTCTCAGCTGCGAGTAGCAGCGCTCGCAGTACACAGAGCTTCGCAAGGCCCGAAGACCCGGAGGGAAGTATCGCACACGAAAATGCGCCAGGACAGAGACGTGTTCTACGTTGTCCCTTCTCGTCATGCAGTTTGTGCCTCTGCTGCTTCTGCTGTAGGTAATCGCTCCTTGAAAGACGAGCGAGAGCGTCCTTCCGGGTGCATTGCACTGAGTCGAGTGCTCGCTCGGGACTTTGCACTCGGGGCCAAGGCAAGAGGGCGTGCTTGCCCGCAGAACTGAGAGCACGCTGTTGGGCAGAGCTGCAACTGACCGCTGGAGTTCAGCTCTCGCCGGACGGCAGAAGGCGAAGAACGAAGCCGCTTGCGAGCGGCGCAGTGCAGCGAAGAGCTCTCCGAATTCGCCGCTAGCTCCACGGTCCTTCTCAGCTGCGAGTAGCAGCGCTCGCAGTACACAGAGCTTCGCAAGGCCCGAAGACCCGGAGGGAAGTATCGCACACGAAAATGCGCCAGGACAGAGACGTGTTCTACGTTGTCCCTTCTCGTCATGCAGTTTGTGCCTCTGCTGCTTCTGCTGTTAGGAATCGCTCCTTGAAAGACGAGCGAGAGCGTCCTTCCGGGTGCATTGCACTGAGTCGAGTGCTCGCTCGGGACTTTGCTCTCGGGGCCAAGGCAAGAGGGCGTGCTTGCCCGCAGAACTGAGAACACGCTGTTGGGCAGAGCTGCAACTGACCGCCGGAGTTCAGCTCTCGCCGGACGGCAGAAGGCGAAGAACGAAGCCGCTTGCGAGCGGCGCAGTGCAGCGAAGAGCTCTCCGAATTCGCCGCTAGCTCCACGGTCCTTCTCAGCTGCGAGTAGCAGCGCTCGCAGTACACAGAGCTTCGCAAGGCCCGAAGACCCGGAGGGAAGTATCGCACACGAAAATGCGCCAGGACAGAGACGTGTTCTACGTTGTCCCTTCTCGTCATGCAGTTTGTGCCTCTGCTGCTTCTGCTGTTAGGAATCGCTCCTTGAAAGACGAGCGAGAGCGTCCTTCCGGGTGCATTGCACTGAGTCGAGTGCTCGCTCGGGACTTTGCTCTCGGGGCCAAGGCAAGAGGGCGTGCTTGCCCGCAGAACTGAGAACACGCTGTTGGGCAGAGCTGCAACTGACCGCCGGAGTTCAGCTCTCGCCGGACGGCAGAAGGCGAAGAACGAAGCCGCTTGCGAGCGGCGCAGTGCAGCGAAGAGCTCTCCGAATTCGCCGCCAGCTCCACGGTCCTTCTCAGCTGCGAGTAGCAGCGCTCGCAGTACACGGAGCTTCGCAAGGCCCGAAGACCCGGAGGGAAGTATGGCACACGAAAATGTGCCAGGACAGAGACGTGTTCTACGTTGTCCCTTCTCGTCATGCAGTTTGTGCCTCTGCTGCTTCTGCTGTTAGGAATCGCTCCTTGAAAGACGAGCGAGAGCGTCCTTCCGGGTGCATTGCACTGCGTCGAGTGCTCGCTCGGGACTTTGCTCTCGGGGCCAAGGCAAGAGGGCGTGCTTGCCCGCAGAACTGAGAGCACGCTGTTGGGCAGAGCTGCAACTGACCGCTGGAGTTCAGCTCTCGCCGGACGGC
Source organism: Sturnus vulgaris (assembly GCF_052056855.1). Lineage (NCBI taxonomy): Eukaryota > Metazoa > Chordata > Aves > Passeriformes > Sturnidae > Sturnus > Sturnus vulgaris. Next base: position 36,745 of record NW_028276465.1, on the reverse strand, counting down.
AGAAGGCGAAGAACGAAGGCGCTTGCGAGCGGCGCAGTGCAGCCGAAGAGCTCTCCGAATTCGCCGCCAGCTCCACGGTCCTTCTCAGCTGCGAGTAGCAGCGCTCGCAGTACACGGAGCTTCGCAAGGCCCGAAGACCCGGAGGGAAGTATCGCACACGCAAATGTGCCAGGACAGAGACGTGTTCTACGGTGTCCCTTCTCGTCGTGCAGTTTGTGCCTCTGCTGCTTCTGCTGTTAGGAATCGCTCCTTGAAAGACGAGCGAGAGCGTCCTTCCGGGTGCATTGCACTGCGTCGAGTGCTCGCTCGGGACTTTGCTCTCGGGGCCAAGGCAAGAGGGCGTGCTTGCCCGCAGAACTGAGAGCACGCTGTTGGGCAGAGCTGCAACTGACCGCCGGAGTTCAGCTCTCGCCGGACTGCAGAAGGCGAAGAACGAAGCCGCTTGCGAGCGGCGCAGTGCAGCCGAAGAGCTCTCCGAATTCGCCGCCAGCTCCACGGTCCTTCTCAGCTGCGAGTAGCAGCGCTCGCAGTACACGGAGCTTCGCAAGGCCCGAAGACCCGGAGGGAAGTATCGCACACGCAAATGTGCCAGGACAGAGACGTGTTCTACGGTGTCCCTTCTCGTCGTGCAGTTTGTGCCTCTGCTGCTTCTGCTGTTAGGAATCGCTCCTTGAAAGACGAGCGAGAGCGTCCTTCCGGGTGCATTGCACTGCGTCGAGTGCTCGCTCGGGACTTTGCTCTCGGGGCCAAGGCAAGAGGGCGTGCTTGCCCGCAGAACTGAGAGCACGCTGTTCGTCAGAGCTGCAACTGACCGCCGGAGTTCAGCTCTCGCCGGACGGCAGAAGGCGAAGAACGAAGCCGCTTGCGAGCGGCGCAGTGCAGCGAAGAGCTCTCCGAATTCGCCGCTAGCTCCACGGTCCTTCTCAGCTGCGAGTAGCAGCGCTCGCAGTACACGGAGCTTCGCAAGGCCCGAAGACCCGGAGGGAAGTATCGCACACGAAAATGTGCCAGGACAGAGACGTGTTCTACGTTGTCCCTTCTCGTCGTGCAGTTTGTGCCTCTGCTGCTTCTGCTGTTAGGAATCGCTCCTTGAAAGACGAGCGAGAGCGTCCTTCCGGGTGCATTGCACTGAGTCGAGTGCTCGCTCGGGACTTTGCTCTCGGGGCCAAGGCAAGAGGGCGTGCTTGCCCGCAGAACTGAGAACACGCTGTTGGGCAGAGCTGCAACTGACCGCCGGAGTTCAGCTCTCGCCGGACGGCAGAAGGCGAAGAACGAAGCCGCTTGCGAGCGGCGCAGTGCAGCGAAGAGCTCTCCGAATTCGCCGCTAGCTCCACGGTCCTTCTCAGCTGCGAGTAGCAGCGCTCGCAGTACACGGAGCTTCGCAAGGCCCGAAGACCCGGAGGGAAGTATGGCACACGAAAATGTGCCAGGACAGAGACGTGTTCTACGTTGTCCCTTCTCGTCGTGCAGTTTGTGCCTCTGCTGCTTCTGCTGTAGGTAATCGCTCCTTGAAAGACGAGCGAGAGCGTCCTTCCGGGTGCATTGCACTGAGTCGAGTGCTCGCTCGGGTCTTTGCACTCGGGGCCAAGGCAAGAGGGCGTGCTTGCCCGCAGAACTGAGAACACGCTGTTGGGCAGAGCTGCAACTGACCGCTGGAGTTCAGCTCTCGCCGGACGGCAAAAGGCGAAGAACGAAGCCGCTTGCGAGCGGCGCAGTGCAGCGAAGAGCTCTCCGAATTCGCCGCTAGCTCCACGGTCCTTCTCAGCTGCGAGTAGCAGCGCTCGCAGTACACAGAGCTTCGCAAGGACCCAAGACCCGGAGGGAAGTATCGCACACGAAAATGTGCCAGGACAGAGACGTGTTCTACGTTGTCCCTTCTCGTCGTGCAGTTTGTGCCTCTGCTGCTTCTGCTGTTAGGAATCGCTCCTTGAAAGACGAGCGAGAGCGTCCTTCCGGGTGCATTGCACTGAGTCGAGTGCTCGCTCGGGACTTTGCACTCGGGGCCAAGGCAAGAGGGCGTGCTTGCCCGCAGAACTGAGAACACGCTGTTGGGCAGAGCTGCAACTGACCGCTGGAGTTCAGCTCTCGCCGGACGGCAGAAGGCGAAGAACGAAGCCGCTTGCGAGCGGCGCAGTGCAGCGAAGAGCTCTCCGAATTCGCCGCTAGCTCCACGGTCCTTCTCAGCTGCGAGTAGCAGCGCTCGCAGTACACAGAGCTTCGCAAGGCCCGAAGACCCGGAGGGAAGTATCGCACACGAAAATGTGCCAGGACAGAGACGTGTTCTACGTTGTCCCTTCTCGTCATGCAGTTTGTGCCTCTGCTGCTTCTGCTGTTAGGAATCGCTCCTTGAAAGACGAGCGAGAGCGTCCTTCCGGGTGCATTGCACTGAGTCGAGTGCTCGCTCGGGACTTTGCACTCGGGGCCAAGGCAAGAGGGCGTGCTTGCCCGCAGAACTGAGAACACGCTGTTGGGCAGAGCTGCAACTGACCGCTGGAGTTCAGCTCTCGCCGGACGGCAGAAGGCGAAGAACGAAGCCGCTTGCGAGCGGCGCAGTGCAGCGAAGAGCTCTCCGAATTCGCCGCTAGCTCCACGGTCCTTCTCAGCTGCGAGTAGCAGCGCTCGCAGTACACAGAGCTTCGCAAGGCCCGAAGACCCGGAGGGAAGTATCGCACACGAAAATGCGCCAGGACAGAGACGTGTTCTACGTTGTCCCTTCTCGTCATGCAGTTTGTGCCTCTGCTGCTTCTGCTGTAGGTAATCGCTCCTTGAAAGACGAGCGAGAGCGTCCTTCCGGGTGCATTGCACTGAGTCGAGTGCTCGCTCGGGACTTTGCACTCGGGGCCAAGGCAAGAGGGCGTGCTTGCCCGCAGAACTGAGAGCACGCTGTTGGGCAGAGCTGCAACTGACCGCTGGAGTTCAGCTCTCGCCGGACGGCAGAAGGCGAAGAACGAAGCCGCTTGCGAGCGGCGCAGTGCAGCGAAGAGCTCTCCGAATTCGCCGCTAGCTCCACGGTCCTTCTCAGCTGCGAGTAGCAGCGCTCGCAGTACACAGAGCTTCGCAAGGCCCGAAGACCCGGAGGGAAGTATCGCACACGAAAATGCGCCAGGACAGAGACGTGTTCTACGTTGTCCCTTCTCGTCATGCAGTTTGTGCCTCTGCTGCTTCTGCTGTTAGGAATCGCTCCTTGAAAGACGAGCGAGAGCGTCCTTCCCGGGTGCATTGCACTGAGTCGAGTGCTCGCTCGGGACTTTGCTCTCGGGGCCAAGGCAAGAGGGCGTGCTTGCCCGCAGAACTGAGAACACGCTGTTGGGCAGAGCTGCAACTGACCGCCGGAGTTCAGCTCTCGCCGGACGGCAGAAGGCGAAGAACGAAGCCGCTTGCGAGCGGCGCAGTGCAGCGAAGAGCTCTCCGAATTCGCCGCTAGCTCCACGGTCCTTCTCAGCTGCGAGTAGCAGCGCTCGCAGTACACAGAGCTTCGCAAGGCCCGAAGACCCGGAGGGAAGTATCGCACACGAAAATGCGCCAGGACAGAGACGTGTTCTACGTTGTCCCTTCTCGTCATGCAGTTTGTGCCTCTGCTGCTTCTGCTGTTAGGAATCGCTCCTTGAAAGACGAGCGAGAGCGTCCTTCCGGGTGCATTGCACTGAGTCGAGTGCTCGCTCGGGACTTTGCTCTCGGGGCCAAGGCAAGAGGGCGTGCTTGCCCGCAGAACTGAGAACACGCTGTTGGGCAGAGCTGCAACTGACCGCCGGAGTTCAGCTCTCGCCGGACGGCAGAAGGCGAAGAACGAAGCCGCTTGCGAGCGGCGCAGTGCAGCGAAGAGCTCTCCGAATTCGCCGCCAGCTCCACGGTCCTTCTCAGCTGCGAGTAGCAGCGCTCGCAGTACACGGAGCTTCGCAAGGCCCGAAGACCCGGAGGGAAGTATGGCACACGAAAATGTGCCAGGACAGAGACGTGTTCTACGTTGTCCCTTCTCGTCATGCAGTTTGTGCCTCTGCTGCTTCTGCTGTTAGGAATCGCTCCTTGAAAGACGAGCGAGAGCGTCCTTCCGGGTGCATTGCACTGCGTCGAGTGCTCGCTCGGGACTTTGCTCTCGGGGCCAAGGCAAGAGGGCGTGCTTGCCCGCAGAACTGAGAGCACGCTGTTGGGCAGAGCTGCAACTGACCGCTGGAGTTCAGCTCTCGCCGGACGGCAGAAGGCGAAGAACGAAGGCGCTTGCGAGCGGCGCAGTGCAGCCGAAGAGCTCTCCGAATTCGCCGCCAGCTCCACGGTCCTTCTCAGCTGCGAGTAGCAGCGCTCGCAGTACACGGAGCTTCGCAAGGCCCGAAGACCCGGAGGGAAGTATCGCACACGCAAATGTGCCAGGACAGAGACGTGTTCTACGGTGTCCCTTCTCGTCGTGCAGTTTGTGCCTCTGCTGCTTCTGCTGTTAGGAATCGCTCCTTGAAAGACGAGCGAGAGCGTCCTTCCGGGTGCATTGCACTGCGTCGAGTGCTCGCTCGGGACTTTGCTCTCGGGGCCAAGGCAAGAGGGCGTGCTTGCCCGCAGAACTGAGAGCACGCTGTTGGGCAGAGCTGCAACTGACCGCCGGAGTTCAGCTCTCGCCGGACGGCAGAAGGCGAAGAACGAAGCCGCTTGCGAGCGGCGCAGTGCAGCCGAAGAGCTCTCCGAATTCGCCGCCAGCTCCACGGTCCTTCTCAGCTGCGAGTAGCAGCGCTCGCAGTACACGGAGCTTCGCAAGGCCCGAAGACCCGGAGGGAAGTATCGCACACGCAAATGTGCCAGGACAGAGACGTGTTCTACGGTGTCCCTTCTCGTCGTGCAGTTTGTGCCTCTGCTGCTTCTGCTGTTAGGAATCGCTCCTTGAAAGACGAGCGAGAGCGTCCTTCCGGGTGCATTGCACTGCGTCGAGTGCTCGCTCGGGACTTTGCTCTCGGGGCCAAGGCAAGAGGGCGTGCTTGCCCGCAGAACTGAGAGCACGCTGTTGGGCAGAGCTGCAACTGACCGCCGGAGTTCAGCTCTCGCCGGACGGCAGAAGGCGAAGAACGAAGCCGCTTGCGAGCGGCGCAGTGCAGCCGAAGAGCTCTCCGAATTCGCCGCCAGCTCCACGGTCCTTCTCAGCTGCGAGTAGCAGCGCTCGCAGTACACGGAGCTTCGCAAGGCCCGAAGACCCGGAGGGAAGTATCGCACACGCAAATGTGCCAGGACAGAGACGTGTTCTACGGTGTCCCTTCTCGTCGTGCAGTTTGTGCCTCTGCTGCTTCTGCTGTTAGGAATCGCTCCTTGAAAGACGAGCGAGAGCGTCCTTCCGGGTGCATTGCACTGCGTCGAGTGCTCGCTCGGGACTTTGCTCTCGGGGCCAAGGCAAGAGGGCGTGCTTGCCCGCAGAACTGAGAGCACGCTGTTGGGCAGAGCTGCAACTGACCGCCGGAGTTCAGCTCTCGCCGGACGGCAGAAGGCGAAGAACGAAGCCGCTTGCGAGCGGCGCAGTGCAGCCGAAGAGCTCTCCGAATTCGCCGCCAGCTCCACGGTCCTTCTCAGCTGCGAGTAGCAGCGCTCGCAGTACACGGAGCTTCGCAAGGCCCGAAGACCCGGAGGGAAGTATCGCACACGCAAATGTGCCAGGACAGAGACGTGTTCTACGGTGTCCCTTCTCGTCGTGCAGTTTGTGCCTCTGCTGCTTCTGCTGTTAGGAATCGCTCCTTGAAAGACGAGCGAGAGCGTCCTTCCGGGTGCATTGCACTGCGTCGAGTGCTCGCTCGGGACTTTGCTCTCGGGGCCAAGGCAAGAGGGCGTGCTTGCCCGCAGAACTGAGAGCACGCTGTTGGGCAGAGCTGCAACTGACCGCCGGAGTTCAGCTCTCGCCGGACGGCAGAAGGCGAAGAACGAAGCCGCTTGCGAGCGGCGCAGTGCAGCCGAAGAGCTCTCCGAATTCGCCGCCAGCTCCACGGTCCTTCTCAGCTGCGAGTAGCAGCGCTCGCAGTACACGGAGCTTCGCAAGGCCCGAAGACCCGGAGGGAAGTATCGCACACGCAAATGTGCCAGGACAGAGACGTGTTCTACGGTGTCCCTTCTCGTCGTGCAGTTTGTGCCTCTGCTGCTTCTGCTGTTAGGAATCGCTCCTTGAAAGACGAGCGAGAGCGTCCTTCCGGGTGCATTGCACTGCGTCGAGTGCTCGCTCGGGACTTTGCTCTCGGGGCCAAGGCAAGAGGGCGTGCTTGCCCGCAGAACTGAGAGCACGCTGTTGGGCAGAGCTGCAACTGACCGCCGGAGTTCAGCTCTCGCCGGACTGCAGAAGGCGAAGAACGAAGCCGCTTGCGAGCGGCGCAGTGCAGCCGAAGAGCTCTCCGAATTCGCCGCCAGCTCCACGGTCCTTCTCAGCTGCGAGTAGCAGCGCTCGCAGTACACGGAGCTTCGCAAGGCCCGAAGACCCGGAGGGAAGTATCGCACACGCAAATGTGCCAGGACAGAGACGTGTTCTACGGTGTCCCTTCTCGTCGTGCAGTTTGTGCCTCTGCTGCTTCTGCTGTTAGGAATCGCTCCTTGAAAGACGAGCGAGAGCGTCCTTCCGGGTGCATTGCACTGCGTCGAGTGCTCGCTCGGGACTTTGCTCTCGGGGCCAAGGCAAGAGGGCGTGCTTGCCCGCAGAACTGAGAGCACGCTGTTCGTCAGAGCTGCAACTGACCGCCGGAGTTCAGCTCTCGCCGGACGGCAGAAGGCGAAGAACGAAGCCGCTTGCGAGCGGCGCAGTGCAGCGAAGAGCTCTCCGAATTCGCCGCTAGCTCCACGGTCCTTCTCAGCTGCGAGTAGCAGCGCTCGCAGTACACGGAGCTTCGCAAGGCCCGAAGACCCGGAGGGAAGTATCGCACACGAAAATGTGCCAGGACAGAGACGTGTTCTACGTTGTCCCTTCTCGTCGTGCAGTTTGTGCCTCTGCTGCTTCTGCTGTTAGGAATCGCTCCTTGAAAGACGAGCGAGAGCGTCCTTCCGGGTGCATTGCACTGAGTCGAGTGCTCGCTCGGGACTTTGCTCTCGGGGCCAAGGCAAGAGGGCGTGCTTGCCCGCAGAACTGAGAACACGCTGTTGGGCAGAGCTGCAACTGACCGCCGGAGTTCAGCTCTCGCCGGACGGCAGAAGGCGAAGAACGAAGCCGCTTGCGAGCGGCGCAGTGCAGCGAAGAGCTCTCCGAATTCGCCGCTAGCTCCACGGTCCTTCTCAGCTGCGAGTAGCAGCGCTCGCAGTACACGGAGCTTCGCAAGGCCCGAAGACCCGGAGGGAAGTATGGCACACGAAAATGTGCCAGGACAGAGACGTGTTCTACGTTGTCCCTTCTCGTCGTGCAGTTTGTGCCTCTGCTGCTTCTGCTGTAGGTAATCGCTCCTTGAAAGACGAGCGAGAGCGTCCTTCCGGGTGCATTGCACTGAGTCGAGTGCTCGCTCGGGTCTTTGCACTCGGGGCCAAGGCAAGAGGGCGTGCTTGCCCGCAGAACTGAGAACACGCTGTTGGGCAGAGCTGCAACTGACCGCTGGAGTTCAGCTCTCGCCGGACGGCAAAAGGCGAAGAACGAAGCCGCTTGCGAGCGGCGCAGTGCAGCGAAGAGCTCTCCGAATTCGCCGCTAGCTCCACGGTCCTTCTCAGCTGCGAGTAGCAGCGCTCGCAGTACACAGAGCTTCGCAAGGACCCAAGACCCGGAGGGAAGTATCGCACACGAAAATGTGCCAGGACAGAGACGTGTTCTACGTTGTCCCTTCTCGTCGTGCAGTTTGTGCCTCTGCTGCTTCTGCTGTTAGGAATCGCTCCTTGAAAGACGAGCGAGAGCGTCCTTCCGGGTGCATTGCACTGAGTCGAGTGCTCGCTCGGGACTTTGCACTCGGGGCCAAGGCAAGAGGGCGTGCTTGCCCGCAGAACTGAGAACACGCTGTTGGGCAGAGCTGCAACTGACCGCTGGAGTTCAGCTCTCGCCGGACGGCAGAAGGCGAAGAACGAAGCCGCTTGCGAGCGGCGCAGTGCAGCGAAGAGCTCTCCGAATTCGCCGCTAGCTCCACGGTCCTTCTCAGCTGCGAGTAGCAGCGCTCGCAGTACACAGAGCTTCGCAAGGCCCGAAGACCCGGAGGGGAAGTATCGCACACGAAAATGTGCCAGGACAGAGACGTGTTCTACGTTGTCCCTTCTCGTCATGCAGTTTGTGCCTCTGCTGCTTCTGCTGTTAGGAATCGCTCCTTGAAAGACGAGCGAGAGCGTCCTTCCGGGTGCATTGCACTGAGTCGAGTGCTCGCTCGGGACTTTGCACTCGGGGCCAAGGCAAGAGGGCGTGCTTGCCCGCAGAACTGAGAACACGCTGTTGGGCAGAGCTGCAACTGACCGCTGGAGTTCAGCTCTCGCCGGACGGCAGAAGGCGAAGAACGAAGCCGCTTGCGAGCGGCGCAGTGCAGCGAAGAGCTCTCCGAATTCGCCGCTAGCTCCACGGTCCTTCTCAGCTTGCGAGTAGCAGCGCTCGCAGTACACAGAGCTTCGCAAGGCCCGAAGACCCGGAGGGAAGTATCGCACACGAAAATGCGCCAGGACAGAGACGTGTTCTACGTTGTCCCTTCTCGTCATGCAGTTTGTGCCTCTGCTGCTTCTGCTGTAGGTAATCGCTCCTTGAAAGACGAGCGAGAGCGTCCTTCCGGGTGCATTGCACTGAGTCGAGTGCTCGCTCGGGACTTTGCACTCGGGGCCAAGGCAAGAGGGCGTGCTTGCCCGCAGAACTGAGAGCACGCTGTTGGGCAGAGCTGCAACTGACCGCTGGAGTTCAGCTCTCGCCGGACGGCAGAAGGCGAAGAACGAAGCCGCTTGCGAGCGGCGCAGTGCAGCGAAGAGCTCTCCGAATTCGCCGCTAGCTCCACGGTCCTTCTCAGCTGCGAGTAGCAGCGCTCGCAGTACACAGAGACGCAAGGCCCGAAGACCCGGAGGGAAGTATCGCACACGAAAATGCGCCAGGACAGAGACGTGTTCTACGTTGTCCCTTCTCGTCATGCAGTTTGTGCCTCTGCTGCTTCTGCTGTTAGGAATCGCTCCTTGAAAGACGAGCGAGAGCGTCCTTCCGGGTGCATTGCACTGAGTCGAGTGCTCGCTCGGGACTTTGCTCTCGGGGCCAAGGCAAGAGGGCGTGCTTGCCCGCAGAACTGAGAACACGCTGTTGGGCAGAGCTGCAACTGACCGCCGGAGTTCAGCTCTCGCCGGACGGCAGAAGGCGAAGAACGAAGCCGCTTGCGAGCGGCGCAGTGCAGCGAAGAGCTCTCCGAATTCGCCGCTAGCTCCACGGTCCTTCTCAGCTGCGAGTAGCAGCGCTCGCAGTACACAGAGCTTCGCAAGGCCCGAAGACCCGGAGGGAAGTATCGCACACGAAAATGCGCCAGGACAGAGACGTGTTCTACGTTGTCCCTTCTCGTCATGCAGTTTGTGCCTCTGCTGCTTCTGCTGTTAGGAATCGCTCCTTGAAAGACGAGCGAGAGCGTCCTTCCGGGTGCATTGCACTGAGTCGAGTGCTCGCTCGGGACTTTGCTCTCGGGGCCAAGGCAAGAGGGCGTGCTTGCCCGCAGAACTGAGAACACGCTGTTGGGCAGAGCTGCAACTGACCGCCGGAGTTCAGCTCTCGCCGGACGGCAGAAGGCGAAGAACGAAGCCGCTTGCGAGCGGCGCAGTGCAGCGAAGAGCTCTCCGAATTCGCCGCCAGCTCCACGGTCCTTCTCAGCTGCGAGTAGCAGCGCTCGCAGTACACGGAGCTTCGCAAGGCCCGAAGACCCGGAGGGAAGTATGGCACACGAAAATGTGCCAGGACAGAGACGTGTTCTACGTTGTCCCTTCTCGTCATGCAGTTTGTGCCTCTGCTGCTTCTGCTGTTAGGAATCGCTCCTTGAAAGACGAGCGAGAGCGTCCTTCCGGGTGCATTGCACTGAGTCGAGTGCTCGCTCGGGGCTTTGCTCCCGGGGCCAAGGCAAGAGGGCGTGCTTGCCCGCAGAACTGAGAACACGCTGTTGGGCAGAGCTGCAACTGACCGCCGGAGTTCAGCTCTCGCCGGACGGCAGAAGGCGAAGAACGAAGCCGCTTGCGAGCGGCGCAGTGCAGCGAAGAGCTCTCCGAATTCGCCGCCAGCTCCACGGTCCTTCTCAGCTGCGAGTAGCAGCGCTCGCAGTACACGGAGCTTCGCAAGGCCCGAAGACCCGGAGGGAAGTATCGCACACGCAAATGTGCCAGGACAGAGACGTGTTCTACGGTGTCCCTTCTCGTCGTGCAGTTTGTGCCTCTGCTGCTTCTGCTGTTAGGAATCGCTCCTTGAAAGACGAGCGAGAGCGTCCTTCCGGGTGCATTGCACTGCGTCGAGTGCTCGCTCGGGACTTTGCTCTCGGGGCCAAGGCAAGAGGGCGTGCTTGCCCGCAGAACTGAGAGCACGCTGTTGGGCAGAGCTGCAACTGACCGCCGGAGTTCAGCTCTCGCCGGACTGCAGAAGGCGAAGAACGAAGCCGCTTGCGAGCGGCGCAGTGCAGCCGAAGAGCTCTCCGAATTCGCCGCCAGCTCCACGGTCCTTCTCAGCTGCGAGTAGCAGCGCTCGCAGTACACGGAGCTTCGCAAGGCCCGAAGACCCGGAGGGAAGTATCGCACACGCAAATGTGCCAGGACAGAGACGTGTTCTACGGTGTCCCTTCTCGTCGTGCAGTTTGTGCCTCTGCTGCTTCTGCTGTTAGGAATCGCTCCTTGAAAGACGAGCGAGAGCGTCCTTCCGGGTGCATTGCACTGCGTCGAGTGCTCGCTCGGGACTTTGTTCTCGGGGCCAAGGCAAGAGGGCGTGCTTGCCCGCAGAACTGAGAGCACGCTGTTCGTCAGAGCTGCAACTGACCGCCGGAGTTCAGCTCTCGCCGGACGGCAGAAGGCGAAGAACGAAGCCGCTTGCGAGCGGCGCAGTGCAGCGAAGAGCTCTCCGAATTCGCCGCTAGCTCCACGGTCCTTCTCAGCTGCGAGTAGCAGCGCTCGCAGTACACGGAGCTTCGCAAGGCCCGAAGACCCGGAGGGAAGTATCGCACACGAAAATGTGCCAGGACAGAGACGTGTTCTACGTTGTCCCTTCTCGTCGTGCAGTTTGTGCCTCTGCTGCTTCTGCTGTTAGGAATCGCTCCTTGAAAGACGAGCGAGAGCGTCCTTCCGGGTGCATTGCACTGAGTCGAGTGCTCGCTCGGGACTTTGCTCTCGGGGCCAAGGCAAGAGGGCGTGCTTGCCCGCAGAACTGAGAACACGCTGTTGGGCAGAGCTGCAACTGACCGCCGGAGTTCAGCTCTCGCCGGACGGCAGAAGGCGAAGAACGAAGCCGCTTGCGAGCGGCGCAGTGCAGCGAAGAGCTCTCCGAATTCGCCGCCAGCTCCACGGTCCTTCTCAGCTGCGAGTAGCAGCGCTCGCAGTACACGGAGCTTCGCAAGGCCCGAAGACCCGGAGGGAAGTATGGCACACGAAAATGTGCCAGGACAGAGACGTGTTCTACGTTGTCCCTTCTCGTCATGCAGTTTGTGCCTCTGCTGCTTCTGCTGTTAGGAATCGCTCCTTGAAAGACGAGCGAGAGCGTCCTTCCGGGTGCATTGCACTGAGTCGAGTGCTCGCTCGGGGCTTTGCTCCCGGGGCCAAGGCAAGAGGGCGTGCTTGCCCGCAGAACTGAGAACACGCTGTTGGGCAGAGCTGCAACTGACCGCCGGAGTTCAGCTCTCGCCGGACGGCAGAAGGCGAAGAACGAAGCCGCTTGCGAGCGGCGCAGTGCAGCGAAGAGCTCTCCGAATTCGCCGCCAGCTCCACGGTCCTTCTCAGCTGCGAGTAGCAGCGCTCGCAGTACACGGAGCTTCGCAAGGCCCGAAGACCCGGAGGGAAGTATCGCACACGCAAATGTGCCAGGACAGAGACGTGTTCTACGGTGTCCCTTCTCGTCGTGCAGTTTGTGCCTCTGCTGCTTCTGCTGTTAGGAATCGCTCCTTGAAAGACGAGCGAGAGCGTCCTTCCGGGTGCATTGCACTGCGTCGAGTGCTCGCTCGGGACTTTGCTCTCGGGGCCAAGGCAAGAGGGCGTGCTTGCCCGCAGAACTGAGAGCACGCTGTTGGGCAGAGCTGCAACTGACCGCCGGAGTTCAGCTCTCGCCGGACGGCAGAAGGCGAAGAACGAAGCCGCTTGCGAGCGGCGCAGTGCAGCCGAAGAGCTCTCCGAATTCGCCGCCAGCTCCACGGTCCTTCTCAGCTGCGAGTAGCAGCGCTCGCAGTACACGGAGCTTCGCAAGGCCCGAAGACCCGGAGGGAAGTATCGCACACGCAAATGTGCCAGGACAGAGACGTGTTCTACGGTGTCCCTTCTCGTCGTGCAGTTTGTGCCTCTGCTGCTTCTGCTGTTAGGAATCGCTCCTTGAAAGACGAGCGAGAGCGTCCTTCCGGGTGCATTGCACTGCGTCGAGTGCTCGCTCGGGACTTTGCTCTCGGGGCCAAGGCAAGAGGGCGTGCTTGCCCGCAGAACTGAGAGCACGCTGTTGGGCAGAGCTGCAACTGACCGCCGGAGTTCAGCTCTCGCCGGACTGCAGAAGGCGAAGAACGAAGCCGCTTGCGAGCGGCGCAGTGCAGCCGAAGAGCTCTCCGAATTCGCCGCCAGCTCCACGGTCCTTCTCAGCTGCGAGTAGCAGCGCTCGCAGTACACGGAGCTTCGCAAGGCCCGAAGACCCGGAGGGAAGTATCGCACACGCAAATGTGCCAGGACAGAGACGTGTTCTACGGTGTCCCTTCTCGTCGTGCAGTTTGTGCCTCTGCTGCTTCTGCTGTTAGGAATCGCTCCTTGAAAGACGAGCGAGAGCGTCCTTCCGGGTGCATTGCACTGCGTCGAGTGCTCGCTCGGGACTTTGTTCTCGGGGCCAAGGCAAGAGGGCGTGCTTGCCCGCAGAACTGAGAGCACGCTGTTCGTCAGAGCTGCAACTGACCGCCGGAGTTCAGCTCTCGCCGGACGGCAGAAGGCGAAGAACGAAGCCGCTTGCGAGCGGCGCAGTGCAGCGAAGAGCTCTCCGAATTCGCCGCTAGCTCCACGGTCCTTCTCAGCTGCGAGTAGCAGCGCTCGCAGTACACGGAGCTTCGCAAGGCCCGAAGACCCGGAGGGAAGTATCGCACACGAAAATGTGCCAGGACAGAGACGTGTTCTACGTTGTCCCTTCTCGTCGTGCAGTTTGTGCCTCTGCTGCTTCTGCTGTTAGGAATCGCTCCTTGAAAGACGAGCGAGAGCGTCCTTCCGGGTGCATTGCACTGAGTCGAGTGCTCGCTCGGGACTTTGCTCTCGGGGCCAAGGCAAGAGGGCGTGCTTGCCCGCAGAACTGAGAACACGCTGTTGGGCAGAGCTGCAACTGACCGCCGGAGTTCAGCTCTCGCCGGACGGCAGAAGGCGAAGAACGAAGCCGCTTGCGAGCGGCGCAGTGCAGCGAAGAGCTCTCCGAATTCGCCGCTAGCTCCACGGTCCTTCTCAGCTGCGAGTAGCAGCGCTCGCAGTACACGGAGCTTCGCAAGGCCCGAAGACCCGGAGGGAAGTATGGCACACGAAAATGTGCCAGGACAGAGACGTGTTCTACGTTGTCCCTTCTCGTCGTGCAGTTTGTGCCTCTGCTGCTTCTGCTGTAGGTAATCGCTCCTTGAAAGACGAGCGAGAGCGTCCTTCCGGGTGCATTGCACTGAGTCGAGTGCTCGCTCGGGTCTTTGCACTCGGGGCCAAGGCAAGAGGGCGTGCTTGCCCGCAGAACTGAGAACACGCTGTTGGGCAGAGCTGCAACTGACCGCTGGAGTTCAGCTCTCGCCGGACGGCAAAAGGCGAAGAACGAAGCCGCTTGCGAGCGGCGCAGTGCAGCGAAGAGCTCTCCGAATTCGCCGCTAGCTCCACGGTCCTTCTCAGCTGCGAGTAGCAGCGCTCGCAGTACACAGAGCTTCGCAAGGACCCAAGACCCGGAGGGAAGTATCGCACACGAAAATGTGCCAGGACAGAGACGTGTTCTACGTTGTCCCTTCTCGTCGTGCAGTTTGTGCCTCTGCTGCTTCTGCTGTTAGGAATCGCTCCTTGAAAGACGAGCGAGAGCGTCCTTCCGGGTGCATTGCACTGAGTCGAGTGCTCGCTCGGGACTTTGCACTCGGGGCCAAGGCAAGAGGGCGTGCTTGCCCGCAGAACTGAGAACACGCTGTTGGGCAGAGCTGCAACTGACCGCTGGAGTTCAGCTCTCGCCGGACGGCAGAAGGCGAAGAACGAAGCCGCTTGCGAGCGGCGCAGTGCAGCGAAGAGCTCTCCGAATTCGCCGCTAGCTCCACGGTCCTTCTCAGCTGCGAGTAGCAGCGCTCGCAGTACACAGAGCTTCGCAAGGCCCGAAGACCCGGAGGGAAGTATCGCACACGAAAATGCGCCAGGACAGAGACGTGTTCTACGTTGTCCCTTCTCGTCATGCAGTTTGTGCCTCTGCTGCTTCTGCTGTTAGGAATCGCTCCTTGAAAGACGAGCGAGAGCGTCCTTCCGGGTGCATTGCACTGAGTCGAGTGCTCGCTCGGGACTTTGCACTCGGGGCCAAGGCAAGAGGGCGTGCTTGCCCGCAGAACTGAGAACACGCTGTTGGGCAGAGCTGCAACTGACCGCTGGAGTTCAGCTCTCGCCGGACGGCAGAAGGCGAAGAACGAAGCCGCTTGCGAGCGGCGCAGTGCAGCGAAGAGCTCTCCGAATTCGCCGCTAGCTCCACGGTCCTTCTCAGCTGCGAGTAGCAGCGCTCGCAGTACACAGAGCTTCGCAAGGCCCGAAGACCCGGAGCGAAGTATCGCACACGAAAATGCGCCAGGACAGAGACGTGTTCTACGTTGTCCCTTCTCGTCATGCAGTTTGTGCCTCTGCTGCTTTTGCTGTAGGTAATCGCTCCTTGAAAGACGAGCGAGAGCGTCCTTCCGGGTGCATTGCACTGAGTCGAGTGCTCGCTCGGGACTTTGCTCTCGGGGCCAAGGCAAGAGGGCGTGCTTGCCCGCAGAACTGAGAACACGCTGTTGGGCAGAGCTGCAACTGACCGCTGGAGTTCAGCTCTCGCCGGACGGCAGAAGGCGAAGAACGAAGCCGCTTGCGAGCGGCGCAGTGCAGCGAAGAGCTCTCCGAATTCGCCGCTAGCTCCACGGTCCTTCTCAGCTGCGAGTAGCAGCGCTCGCAGTACACAGAGCTTCGCAAGGCCCGAAGACCCGGAGGGAAGTATCGCACACGAAAATGCGCCAGGACAGAGACGTGTTCTACGTTGTCCCTTCTCGTCATGCAGTTTGTGCCTCTGCTGCTTCTGCTGTTAGGAATCGCTCCTTGAAAGACGAGCGAGAGCGTCCTTCCGGGTGCATTGCACTGAGTCGAGTGCTCGCTCGGGGCTTTGCTCCCGGGGCCAAGGCAAGAGGGCGTGCTTGCCCGCAGAACTGAGAACACGCTGTTGGGCAGAGCTGCAACTGACCGCCGGAGTTCAGCTCTCGCCGGACGGCAGAAGGCGAAGAACGAAGCCGCTTGCGAGCGGCGCAGTGCAGCGAAGAGCTCTCCGAATTCGCCGCTAGCTCCACGGTCCTTCTCAGCTGCGAGTAGCAGCGCTCGCAGTACACGGGGCTTCGCAAGGCCCGAAGACCCGGAGGGAAGTTTCGCACACGAAAATGTGCCAGGACAGAGACGTGTTCTACGTTGTCCCTTCTCGTCGTGCAGTTTGTGCCTCTGCTGCTTCTGCTGTTAGGAATCGCTCCTTGAAAGACGAGCGAGAGCGTCCTTCCGGGTGCATTGCACTGCGTCGAGTGCTCGCTCGGGACTTTGCTCTCGGGGCCAAGGCAAGAGGGCGTGCTTGCCCGCAGAACTGAGAGCACGCTGTTGGGCAGAGCTGCAACTGACCGCCGGAGTTCAGCTCTCGCCGGACGGCAGAAGGCGAAGAAGGAAGGCGCTTGCGAGCGGCGCAGTGCAGCCGAAGAGCTCTCCGAATTCGCCGCCAGCTCCACGGTCCTTCTCAGCTGCGAGTAGCAGCGCTCGCAGTACACGGGGCTTCGCAAGGCCCGAAGACCCGGAGGGAAGTATCGCACACGCAAATGTGCCAGGACAGAGACGTGTTCTACGGTGTCCCTTCTCGTCGTGCAGTTTGTGCCTCTGCTGCTTCTGCTGTTAGGAATCGCTCCTTGAAAGACGAGCGAGAGCGTCCTTCCGGGTGCATTGCACTGCGTCGAGTGCTCGCTCGGGACTTTGCTCTCGGGGCCAAGGCAAGAGGGCGTGCTTGCCCGCAGAACTGAGAGCACGCTGTTGGGCAGAGCTGCAACTGACCGCTGGAGTTCAGCTCTCGCCGGACGGCAGAAGGCGAAGAACGAAGGCGCTTGCGAGCGGCGCAGTGCAGCCGAAGAGCTCTCCGAATTCGCCGCCAGCTCCACGGTCCTTCTCAGCTGCGAGTAGCAGCGCTCGCAGTACACGGGGCTTCGCAAGGCCCGAAGACCCGGAGGGAAGTATCGCACACGCAAATGTGCCAGGACAGAGACGTGTTCTACGGTGTCCCTTCTCGTCGTGCAGTTTGTGCCTCTGCTGCTTCTGCTGTTAGGAATCGCTCCTTGAAAGACGAGCGAGAGCGTCCTTCCGGGTGCATTGCACTGCGTCGAGTGCTCGCTCGGGACTTTGCTCTCGGGGCCAAGGCAAGAGGGCGTGCTTGCCCGCAGAACTGAGAGCACGCTGTTGGGCAGAGCTGCAACTGACCGCTGGAGTTCAGCTCTCGCCGGACGGCAGAAGGCGAAGAACGAAGCCGCTTGCGAGCGGCGCAGTGCAGCCGAAGAGCTCTCCGAATTCGCCGCCAGCTCCACGGTCCTTCTCAGCTGCGAGTAGCAGCGCTCGCAGTACACGGAGCTTCGCAAGGCCCGAAGACCCGGAGGGAAGTATCGCACACGCAAATGTGCCAGGACAGAGACGTGTTCTACGGTGTCCCTTCTCGTCGTGCAGTTTGTGCCTCTGCTGCTTCTGCTGTTAGGAATCGCTCCTTGAAAGACGAGCGAGAGCGTCCTTCCGGGTGCATTGCACTGCGTCGAGTGCTCGCTCGGGACTTTGTTCTCGGGGCCAAGGCAAGAGGGCGTGCTTGCCCGCAGAACTGAGAGCACGCTGTTCGTCAGAGCTGCAACTGACCGCCGGAGTTCAGCTCTCGCCGGACGGCAGAAGGCGAAGAACGAAGCCGCTTGCGAGCGGCGCAGTGCAGCGAAGAGCTCTCCGAATTCGCCGCTAGCTCCACGGTCCTTCTCAGCTGCGAGTAGCAGCGCTCGCAGTACACGGAGCTTCGCAAGGCCCGAAGACCCGGAGGGAAGTATCGCACACGAAAATGTGCCAGGACAGAGACGTGTTCTACGTTGTCCCTTCTCGTCGTGCAGTTTGTGCCTCTGCTGCTTCTGCTGTTAGGAATCGCTCCTTGAAAGACGAGCGAGAGCGTCCTTCCGGGTGCATTGCACTGAGTCGAGTGCTCGCTCGGGACTTTGCTCTCGGGGCCAAGGCAAGAGGGCGTGCTTGCCCGCAGAACTGAGAACACGCTGTTGGGCAGAGCTGCAACTGACCGCCGGAGTTCAGCTCTCGCCGGACGGCAGAAGGCGAAGAACGAAGCCGCTTGCGAGCGGCGCAGTGCAGCGAAGAGCTCTCCGAATTCGCCGCTAGCTCCACGGTCCTTCTCAGCTGCGAGTAGCAGCGCTCGCAGTACACGGAGCTTCGCAAGGCCCGAAGACCCGGAGGGAAGTATGGCACACGAAAATGTGCCAGGACAGAGACGTGTTCTACGTTGTCCCTTCTCGTCGTGCAGTTTGTGCCTCTGCTGCTTCTGCTGTAGGTAATCGCTCCTTGAAAGACGAGCGAGAGCGTCCTTCCGGGTGCATTGCACTGAGTCGAGTGCTCGCTCGGGTCTTTGCACTCGGGGCCAAGGCAAGAGGGCGTGCTTGCCCGCAGAACTGAGAACACGCTGTTGGGCAGAGCTGCAACTGACCGCTGGAGTTCAGCTCTCGCCGGACGGCAAAAGGCGAAGAACGAAGCCGCTTGCGAGCGGCGCAGTGCAGCGAAGAGCTCTCCGAATTCGCCGCTAGCTCCACGGTCCTTCTCAGCTGCGAGTAGCAGCGCTCGCAGTACACAGAGCTTCGCAAGGACCCAAGACCCGGAGGGAAGTATCGCACACGAAAATGTGCCAGGACAGAGACGTGTTCTACGTTGTCCCTTCTCGTCGTGCAGTTTGTGCCTCTGCTGCTTCTGCTGTTAGGAATCGCTCCTTGAAAGACGAGCGAGAGCGTCCTTCCGGGTGCATTGCACTGAGTCGAGTGCTCGCTCGGGACTTTGCACTCGGGGCCAAGGCAAGAGGGCGTGCTTGCCCGCAGAACTGAGAACACGCTGTTGGGCAGAGCTGCAACTGACCGCTGGAGTTCAGCTCTCGCCGGACGGCAGAAGGCGAAGAACGAAGCCGCTTGCGAGCGGCGCAGTGCAGCGAAGAGCTCTCCGAATTCGCCGCTAGCTCCACGGTCCTTCTCAGCTGCGAGTAGCAGCGCTCGCAGTACACAGAGCTTCGCAAGGCCCGAAGACCCGGAGGGAAGTATCGCACACGAAAATGCGCCAGGACAGAGACGTGTTCTACGTTGTCCCTTCTCGTCATGCAGTTTGTGCCTCTGCTGCTTCTGCTGTTAGGAATCGCTCCTTGAAAGACGAGCGAGAGCGTCCTTCCGGGTGCATTGCACTGAGTCGAGTGCTCGCTCGGGACTTTGCACTCGGGGCCAAGGCAAGAGGGCGTGCTTGCCCGCAGAACTGAGAACACGCTGTTGGGCAGAGCTGCAACTGACCGCTGGAGTTCAGCTCTCGCCGGACGGCAGAAGGCGAAGAACGAAGCCGCTTGCGAGCGGCGCAGTGCAGCGAAGAGCTCTCCGAATTCGCCGCTAGCTCCACGGTCCTTCTCAGCTGCGAGTAGCAGCGCTCGCAGTACACAGAGCTTCGCAAGGCCCGAAGACCCGGAGCGAAGTATCGCACACGAAAATGCGCCAGGACAGAGACGTGTTCTACGTTGTCCCTTCTCGTCATGCAGTTTGTGCCTCTGCTGCTTTTGCTGTAGGTAATCGCTCCTTGAAAGACGAGCGAGAGCGTCCTTCCGGGTGCATTGCACTGAGTCGAGTGCTCGCTCGGGACTTTGCTCTCGGGGCCAAGGCAAGAGGGCGTGCTTGCCCGCAGAACTGAGAACACGCTGTTGGGCAGAGCTGCAACTGACCGCTGGAGTTCAGCTCTCGCCGGACGGCAGAAGGCGAAGAACGAAGCCGCTTGCGAGCGGCGCAGTGCAGCGAAGAGCTCTCCGAATTCGCCGCTAGCTCCACGGTCCTTCTCAGCTGCGAGTAGCAGCGCTCGCAGTACACAGAGCTTCGCAAGGCCCGAAGACCCGGAGGGAAGTATCGCACACGAAAATGCGCCAGGACAGAGACGTGTTCTACGTTGTCCCTTCTCGTCATGCAGTTTGTGCCTCTGCTGCTTCTGCTGTTAGGAATCGCTCCTTGAAAGACGAGCGAGAGCGTCCTTCCGGGTGCATTGCACTGAGTCGAGTGCTCGCTCGGGGCTTTGCTCCCGGGGCCAAGGCAAGAGGGCGTGCTTGCCCGCAGAACTGAGAACACGCTGTTGGGCAGAGCTGCAACTGACCGCCGGAGTTCAGCTCTCGCCGGACGGCAGAAGGCGAAGAACGAAGCCGCTTGCGAGCGGCGCAGTGCAGCGAAGAGCTCTCCGAATTCGCCGCTAGCTCCACGGTCCTTCTCAGCTGCGAGTAGCAGCGCTCGCAGTACACGGGGCTTCGCAAGGCCCGAAGACCCGGAGGGAAGTTTCGCACACGAAAATGTGCCAGGACAGAGACGTGTTCTACGTTGTCCCTTCTCGTCGTGCAGTTTGTGCCTCTGCTGCTTCTGCTGTTAGGAATCGCTCCTTGAAAGACGAGCGAGAGCGTCCTTCCGGGTGCATTGCACTGCGTCGAGTGCTCGCTCGGGACTTTGCTCTCGGGGCCAAGGCAAGAGGGCGTGCTTGCCCGCAGAACTGAGAGCACGCTGTTGGGCAGAGCTGCAACTGACCGCCGGAGTTCAGCTCTCGCCGGACGGCAGAAGGCGAAGAAGGAAGGCGTTTGCGAGCGGCGCAGTGCAGCCGAAGAGCTCTCCGAATTCGCCGCCAGCTCCACGGTCCTTCTCAGCTGCGAGTAGCAGCGCTCGCAGTACACGGGGCTTCGCAAGGCCCGAAGACCCGGAGGGAAGTATCGCACACGCAAATGTGCCAGGACAGAGACGTGTTCTACGGTGTCCCTTCTCGTCGTGCAGTTTGTGCCTCTGCTGCTTCTGCTGTTAGGAATCGCTCCTTGAAAGACGAGCGAGAGCGTCCTTCCGGGTGCATTGCACTGCGTCGAGTGCTCGCTCGGGACTTTGCTCTCGGGGCCAAGGCAAGAGGGCGTGCTTGCCCGCAGAACTGAGAGCACGCTGTTGGGCAGAGCTGCAACTGACCGCTGGAGTTCAGCTCTCGCCGGACGGCAGAAGGCGAAGAACGAAGGCGCTTGCGAGCGGCGCAGTGCAGCCGAAGAGCTCTCCGAATTCGCCGCCAGCTCCACGGTCCTTCTCAGCTGCGAGTAGCAGCGCTCGCAGTACACGGGGCTTCGCAAGGCCCGAAGACCCGGAGGGAAGTATCGCACACGCAAATGTGCCAGGACAGAGACGTGTTCTACGGTGTCCCTTCTCGTCGTGCAGTTTGTGCCTCTGCTGCTTCTGCTGTTAGGAATCGCTCCTTGAAAGACGAGCGAGAGCGTCCTTCCGGGTGCATTGCACTGCGTCGAGTGCTCGCTCGGGACTTTGCTCTCGGGGCCAAGGCAAGAGGGCGTGCTTGCCCGCAGAACTGAGAGCACGCTGTTGGGCAGAGCTGCAACTGACCGCTGGAGTTCAGCTCTCGCCGGACGGCAGAAGGCGAAGAACGAAGCCGCTTGCGAGCGGCGCAGTGCAGCCGAAGAGCTCTCCGAATTCGCCGCCAGCTCCACGGTCCTTCTCAGCTGCGAGTAGCAGCGCTCGCAGTACACGGAGCTTCGCAAGGCCCGAAGACCCGGAGGGAAGTATGGCACACGAAAATGTGCCAGGACAGAGACGTGTTCTACGTTGTCCCTTCTCGTCGTGCAGTTTGTGCCTCTGCTGCTTCTGCTGTTAGGAATCGCTCCTTGAAAGACGAGCGAGAGCGTCCTTCCGGGTGCATTGCACTGCGTCGAGTGCTCGCTCGGGACTTTGCTCTCGGGGCCAAGGCAAGAGGGCGTGCTTGCCCGCAGAACTGAGAGCACGCTGTTGGTCAGAGCTGCAACTGACCGCCGGAGTTCAGCTCTCGCCGGACGGCAGAAGGCGAAGAACGAAGCCGCTTGCGAGCGGCGCAGTGCAGCCGAAGAGCTCTCCGAATTCGCCGCCAGCTCCACGGTCCTTCTCAGCTGCGAGTAGCAGCGCTCGCAGTACACGGAGCTTCGCAAGGCCCGAAGACCCGGAGGGAAGTATCGCACACGCAAATGTGCCAGGACAGAGACGTGTTCTACGGTGTCCCTTCTCGTCGTGCAGTTTGTGCCTCTGCTGCTTCTGCTGTTAGGAATCGCTCCTTGAAAGACGAGCGAGAGCGTCCTTCCGGGTGCATTGCACTGCGTCGAGTGCTCGCTCGGGACTTTGCTCTCGGGGCCAAGGCAAGAGGGCGTGCTTGCCCGCAGAACTGAGAGCACGCTGTTGGGCAGAGCTGCAACTGACCGCCGGAGTTCAGCTCTCGCCGGACGGCAGAAGGCGAAGAACGAAGCCGCTTGCGAGCGGCGCAGTGCAGCCGAAGAGCTCTCCGAATTCGCCGCCAGCTCCACGGTCCTTCTCAGCTGCGAGTAGCAGCGCTCGCAGTACACGGAGCTTCGCAAGGCCCGAAGACCCGGAGGGAAGTATCGCACACGCAAATGTGCCAGGACAGAGACGTGTTCTACGGTGTCCCTTCTCGTCGTGCAGTTTGTGCCTCTGCTGCTTCTGCTGTTAGGAATCGCTCCTTGAAAGACGAGCGAGAGCGTCCTTCCGGGTGCATTGCACTGCGTCGAGTGCTCGCTCGGGACTTTGCTCTCGGGGCCAAGGCAAGAGGGCGTGCTTGCCCGCAGAACTGAGAGCACGCTGTTGGGCAGAGCTGCAACTGACCGCCGGAGTTCAGCTCTCGCCGGACGGCAGAAGGCGAAGAACGAAGCCGCTTGCGAGCGGCGCAGTGCAGCCGAAGAGCTCTCCGAATTCGCCGCCAGCTCCACGGTCCTTCTCAGCTGCGAGTAGCAGCGCTCGCAGTACACGGAGCTTCGCAAGGCCCGAAGACCCGGAGGGAAGTATCGCACACGCAAATGTGCCAGGACAGAGACGTGTTCTACGGTGTCCCTTCTCGTCGTGCAGTTTGTGCCTCTGCTGCTTCTGCTGTTAGGAATCGCTCCTTGAAAGACGAGCGAGAGCGTCCTTCCGGGTGCATTGCACTGCGTCGAGTGCTCGCTCGGGACTTTGCTCTCGGGGCCAAGGCAAGAGGGCGTGCTTGCCCGCAGAACTGAGAGCACGCTGTTGGGCAGAGCTGCAACTGACCGCCGGAGTTCAGCTCTCGCCGGACGGCAGAAGGCGAAGAACGAAGCCGCTTGCGAGCGGCGCAGTGCAGCCGAAGAGCTCTCCGAATTCGCCGCCAGCTCCACGGTCCTTCTCAGCTGCGAGTAGCAGCGCTCGCAGTACACGGAGCTTCGCAAGGCCCGAAGACCCGGAGGGAAGTATCGCACACGCAAATGTGCCAGGACAGAGACGTGTTCTACGGTGTCCCTTCTCGTCGTGCAGTTTGTGCCTCTGCTGCTTCTGCTGTTAGGAATCGCTCCTTGAAAGACGAGCGAGAGCGTCCTTCCGGGTGCATTGCACTGCGTCGAGTGCTCGCTCGGGACTTTGCTCTCGGGGCCAAGGCAAGAGGGCGTGCTTGCCCGCAGAACTGAGAACACGCTGTTCGTCAGAGCTGCAACTGACCGCCGGAGTTCAGCTCTCGCCGGACGGCAGAAGGCGAAGAACGAAGCCGCTTGCGAGCGGCGCAGTGCAGCGAAGAGCTCTCCGAATTCGCCGCTAGCTCCACGGTCCTTCTCAGCTGCGAGTAGCAGCGCTCGCAGTACACGGAGCTTCGCAAGGCCCGAAGACCCGGAGGGAAGTATCGCACACGAAAATGTGCCAGGACAGAGACGTGTTCTACGTTGTCCCTTCTCGTCGTGCAGTTTGTGCCTCTGCTGCTTCTGCTGTTAGGAATCGCTCCTTGAAAGACGAGCGAGAGCGTCCTTCCGGGTGCATTGCACTGAGTCGAGTGCTCGCTCGGGACTTTGCTCTCGGGGCCAAGGCAAGAGGGCGTGCTTGCCCGCAGAACTGAGAACACGCTGTTGGGCAGAGCTGCAACTGACCGCCGGAGTTCAGCTCTCGCCGGACGGCAGAAGGCGTAGAACGAAGCCGCTTGCGAGCGGCGCAGTGCAGCGAAGAGCTCTCCGAATTCGCCGCTAGCTCCACGGTCCTTCTCAGCTGCGAGTAGCAGCGCTCGCAGTACACGGAGCTTCGCAAGGCCCGAAGACCCGGAGGGAAGTATGGCACACGAAAATGTGCCAGGACAGAGACGTGTTCTACGTTGTCCCTTCTCGTCATGCAGTTTGTGCCTCTGCTGCTTCTGCTGTTAGGAATCGCTCCTTGAAAGACGAGCGAGAGCGTCCTTCCGGGTGCATTGCACTGCGTCGAGTGCTCGCTCGGGACTTTGCTCTCGGGGCCAAGGCAAGAGGGCGTGCTTGCCCGCAGAACTGAGAACACGCTGTTGGGCAGAGCTGCAACTGACCGCCGGAGTTCAGCTCTCGCCGGACGGCAGAAGGCGAAGAACGAAGCCGCTTGCGAGCGGCGCAGTGCAGCGAAGAGCTCTCCGAATTCGCCGCTAGCTCCACGGTCCTTCTCAGCTGCGAGTAGCAGCGCTCGCAGTACACGGAGCTTCGCAAGGCCCGAAGACCCGGAGGGAAGTATGGCACACGCAAATGTGCCAGGACAGAGACGTGTTCTACGTTGTCCCTTCTCGTCATGCAGTTTCTGCCTCTGCTGCTTCTGCTGTTAGGAATCGCTCCTTGAAAGACGAGCGAGAGCGTCCTTCCGGGTGCATTGCACTGAGTCGAGTGCTCGCTCGGGACTTTGCTCCCGGGGCCAAGGCAAGAGGGCGTGCTTGCCCGCAGAACTGAGAACACGCTGTTGGGCAGAGCTGCAACTGACCGCCGGAGTTCAGCTCTCGCCGGACGGCAGAAGGCGAAGAACGAAGCCGCTTGCGAGCGGCGCAGTGCAGCGAAGAGCTCTCCGAATTCGCCGCTAGCTCCACGGTCCTTCTCAGCTGCGAGTAGCAGCGCTCGCAGTACACGGAGCTTCGCAAGGCCCGAAGACCCGGAGGGAAGTATCGCACACGCAAATGTGCCAGGACAGAGACGTGTTCTACGGTGTCCCTTCTCGTCGTGCAGTTTGTGCCTCTGCTGCTTCTGCTGTTAGGAATCGCTCCTTGAAAGACGAGCGAGAGCGTCCTTCCGGGTGCATTGCACTGCGTCGAGTGCTCGCTCGGGACTTTGCTCTCGGGGCCAAGGCAAGAGGGCGTGCTTGCCCGCAGAACTGAGAGCACGCTGTTGGGCAGAGCTGCAACTGACCGCCGGAGTTCAGCTCTCGCCGGACGGCAGAAGGCGAAGAAGGAAGGCGCTTGCGAGCGGCGCAGTGCAGCCGAAGAGCTCTCCGAATTCGCCGCCAGCTCCACGGTCCTTCTCAGCTGCGAGTAGCAGCGCTCGCAGTACACGGGGCTTCGCAAGGCCCGAAGACCCGGAGGGAAGTATCGCACACGCAAATGTGCCAGGACAGAGACGTGTTCTACGGTGTCCCTTCTCGTCGTGCAGTTTGTGCCTCTGCTGCTTCTGCTGTTAGGAATCGCTCCTTGAAAGACGAGCGAGAGCGTCCTTCCGGGTGCATTGCACTGCGTCGAGTGCTCGCTCGGGACTTTGCTCTCGGGGCCAAGGCAAGAGGGCGTGCTTGCCCGCAGAACTGAGAGCACGCTGTTGGGCAGAGCTGCAACTGACCGCTGGAGTTCAGCTCTCGCCGGACGGCAGAAGGCGAAGAACGAAGGCGCTTGCGAGCGGCGCAGTGCAGCCGAAGAGCTCTCCGAATTCGCCGCCAGCTCCACGGTCCTTCTCAGCTGCGAGTAGCAGCGCTCGCAGTACACGGGGCTTCGCAAGGCCCGAAGACCCGGAGGGAAGTATCGCACACGCAAATGTGCCAGGACAGAGACGTGTTCTACGGTGTCCCTTCTCGTCGTGCAGTTTGTGCCTCTGCTGCTTCTGCTGTTAGGAATCGCTCCTTGAAAGACGAGCGAGAGCGTCCTTCCGGGTGCATTGCACTGCGTCGAGTGCTCGCTCGGGACTTTGCTCTCGGGGCCAAGGCAAGAGGGCGTGCTTGCCCGCAGAACTGAGAGCACGCTGTTGGGCAGAGCTGCAACTGACCGCTGGAGTTCAGCTCTCGCCGGACGGCAGAAGGCGAAGAACGAAGCCGCTTGCGAGCGGCGCAGTGCAGCCGAAGAGCTCTCCGAATTCGCCGCCAGCTCCACGGTCCTTCTCAGCTGCGAGTAGCAGCGCTCGCAGTACACGGAGCTTCGCAAGGCCCGAAGACCCGGAGGGAAGTATCGCACACGCAAATGTGCCAGGACAGAGACGTGTTCTACGGTGTCCCTTCTCGTCGTGCAGTTTGTGCCTCTGCTGCTTCTGCTGTTAGGAATCGCTCCTTGAAAGACGAGCGAGAGCGTCCTTCCGGGTGCATTGCACTGCGTCGAGTGCTCGCTCGGGACTTTGCTCTCGGGGCCAAGGCAAGAGGGCGTGCTTGCCCGCAGAACTGAGAGCACGCTGTTGGGCAGAGCTGCAACTGACCGCTGGAGTTCAGCTCTCGCCGGACGGCAGAAGGCGAAGAACGAAGGCGCTTGCGAGCGGCGCAGTGCAGCCGAAGAGCTCTCCGAATTCGCCGCCAGCTCCACGGTCCTTCTCAGCTGCGAGTAGCAGCGCTCGCAGTACACGGAGCTTCGCAAGGCCCGAAGACCCGGAGGGAAGTATCGCACACGCAAATGTGCCAGGACAGAGACGTGTTCTACGGTGTCCCTTCTCGTCGTGCAGTTTGTGCCTCTGCTGCTTCTGCTGTTAGGAATCGCTCCTTGAAAGACGAGCGAGAGCGTCCTTCCGGGTGCATTGCACTGCGTCGAGTGCTCGCTCGGGACTTTGCTCTCGGGGCCAAGGCAAGAGGGCGTGCTTGCCCGCAGAACTGAGAGCACGCTGTTGGGCAGAGCTGCAACTGACCGCCGGAGTTCAGCTCTCGCCGGACGGCAGAAGGCGAAGAACGAAGCCGCTTGCGAGCGGCGCAGTGCAGCCGAAGAGCTCTCCGAATTCGCCGCCAGCTCCACGGTCCTTCTCAGCTGCGAGTAGCAGCGCTCGCAGTACACGGAGCTTCGCAAGGCCCGAAGACCCGGAGGGAAGTATCGCACACGCAAATGTGCCAGGACAGAGACGTGTTCTACGGTGTCCCTTCTCGTCGTGCAGTTTGTGCCTCTGCTGCTTCTGCTGTTAGGAATCGCTCCTTGAAAGACGAGCGAGAGCGTCCTTCCGGGTGCATTGCACTGCGTCGAGTGCTCGCTCGGGACTTTGCTCTCGGGGCCAAGGCAAGAGGGCGTGCTTGCCCGCAGAACTGAGAGCACGCTGTTGGGCAGAGCTGCAACTGACCGCCGGAGTTCAGCTCTCGCCGGACGGCAGAAGGCGAAGAACGAAGCCGCTTGCGAGCGGCGCAGTGCAGCCGAAGAGCTCTCCGAATTCGCCGCCAGCTCCACGGTCCTTCTCAGCTGCGAGTAGCAGCGCTCGCAGTACACGGAGCTTCGCAAGGCCCGAAGACCCGGAGGGAAGTATCGCACACGCAAATGTGCCAGGACAGAGACGTGTTCTACGGTGTCCCTTCTCGTCGTGCAGTTTGTGCCTCTGCTGCTTCTGCTGTTAGGAATCGCTCCTTGAAAGACGAGCGAGAGCGTCCTTCCGGGTGCATTGCACTGCGTCGAGTGCTCGCTCGGGACTTTGCTCTCGGGGCCAAGGCAAGAGGGCGTGCTTGCCCGCAGAACTGAGAGCACGCTGTTGGGCAGAGCTGCAACTGACCGCCGGAGTTCAGCTCTCGCCGGACGGCAGAAGGCGAAGAACGAAGCCGCTTGCGAGCGGCGCAGTGCAGCCGAAGAGCTCTCCGAATTCGCCGCCAGCTCCACGGTCCTTCTCAGCTGCGAGTAGCAGCGCTCGCAGTACACGGAGCTTCGCAAGGCCCGAAGACCCGGAGGGAAGTATCGCACACGCAAATGTGCCAGGACAGAGACGTGTTCTACGGTGTCCCTTCTCGTCGTGCAGTTTGTGCCTCTGCTGCTTCTGCTGTTAGGAATCGCTCCTTGAAAGACGAGCGAGAGCGTCCTTCCGGGTGCATTGCACTGCGTCGAGTGCTCGCTCGGGACTTTGCTCTCGGGGCCAAGGCAAGAGGGCGTGCTTGCCCGCAGAACTGAGAACACGCTGTTCGTCAGAGCTGCAACTGACCGCCGGAGTTCAGCTCTCGCCGGACGGCAGAAGGCGAAGAACGAAGCCGCTTGCGAGCGGCGCAGTGCAGCGAAGAGCTCTCCGAATTCGCCGCTAGCTCCACGGTCCTTCTCAGCTGCGAGTAGCAGCGCTCGCAGTACACGGAGCTTCGCAAGGCCCGAAGACCCGGAGGGAAGTATCGCACACGAAAATGTGCCAGGACAGAGACGTGTTCTACGTTGTCCCTTCTCGTCGTGCAGTTTGTGCCTCTGCTGCTTCTGCTGTTAGGAATCGCTCCTTGAAAGACGAGCGAGAGCGTCCTTCCGGGTGCATTGCACTGAGTCGAGTGCTCGCTCGGGACTTTGCTCTCGGGGCCAAGGCAAGAGGGCGTGCTTGCCCGCAGAACTGAGAACACGCTGTTGGGCAGAGCTGCAACTGACCGCCGGAGTTCAGCTCTCGCCGGACGGCAGAAGGCGTAGAACGAAGCCGCTTGCGAGCGGCGCAGTGCAGCGAAGAGCTCTCCGAATTCGCCGCTAGCTCCACGGTCCTTCTCAGCTGCGAGTAGCAGCGCTCGCAGTACACGGAGCTTCGCAAGGCCCGAAGACCCGGAGGGAAGTATGGCACACGAAAATGTGCCAGGACAGAGACGTGTTCTACGTTGTCCCTTCTCGTCATGCAGTTTGTGCCTCTGCTGCTTCTGCTGTTAGGAATCGCTCCTTGAAAGACGAGCGAGAGCGTCCTTCCGGGTGCATTGCACTGCGTCGAGTGCTCGCTCGGGGCTTTGCTCTCGGGGCCAAGGCAAGAGGGCGTGCTTGCCCGCAGAACTGAGAACACGCTGTTGGGCAGAGCTGCAACTGACCGCCGGAGTTCAGCTCTCGCCGGACGGCAGAAGGCGAAGAACGAAGCCGCTTGCGAGCGGCGCAGTGCAGCGAAGAGCTCTCCGAATTCGCCGCTAGCTCCACGGTCCTTCTCAGCTGCGAGTAGCAGCGCTCGCAGTACACGGAGCTTCGCAAGGCCCGAAGACCCGGAGGGAAGTATGGCACACGAAAATGTGCCAGGACAGAGACGTGTTCTACGTTGTCCCTTCTCGTCATGCAGTTTCTGCCTCTGCTGCTTCTGCTGTTAGGAATCGCTCCTTGAAAGACGAGCGAGAGCGTCCTTCCGGGTGCATTGCACTGAGTCGAGTGCTCGCTCGGGACTTTGCTCCCGGGGCCAAGGCAAGAGGGCGTGCTTGCCCGCAGAACTGAGAACACGCTGTTGGGCAGAGCTGCAACTGACCGCCGGAGTTCAGCTCTCGCCGGACGGCAGAAGGCGAAGAACGAAGCCGCTTGCGAGCGGCGCAGTGCAGCGAAGAGCTCTCCGAATTCGCCGCTAGCTCCACGGTCCTTCTCAGCTGCGAGTAGCAGCGCTCGCAGTACACGGAGCTTCGCAAGGCCCGAAGACCCGGAGGGAAGTATGGCACACGCAAATGTGCCAGGACAGAGACGTGTTCTACGGTGTCCCTTCTCGTCGTGCAGTTTGTGCCTCTGCTGCTTCTGCTGTTAGGAATCGCTCCTTGAAAGACGAGCGAGAGCGTCCTTCCGGGTGCATTGCACTGCGTCGAGTGCTCGCTCGGGACTTTGCTCTCGGGGCCAAGGCAAGAGGGCGTGCTTGCCCGCAGAACTGAGAGCACGCTGTTGGGCAGAGCTGCAACTGACCGCTGGAGTTCAGCTCTCGCCGGACGGCAGAAGGCGAAGAACGAAGGCGCTTGCGAGCGGCGCAGTGCAGCCGAAGAGCTCTCCGAATTCGCCGCCAGCTCCACGGTCCTTCTCAGCTGCGAGTAGCAGCGCTCGCAGTACACGGGGCTTCGCAAGGCCCGAAGACCCGGAGGGAAGTATCGCACACGCAAATGTGCCAGGACAGAGACGTGTTCTACGGTGTCCCTTCTCGTCGTGCAGTTTGTGCCTCTGCTGCTTCTGCTGTTAGGAATCGCTCCTTGAAAGACGAGCGAGAGCGTCCTTCCGGGTGCATTGCACTGCGTCGAGTGCTCGCTCGGGACTTTGCTCTCGGGGCCAAGGCAAGAGGGCGTGCTTGCCCGCAGAACTGAGAGCACGCTGTTGGGCAGAGCTGCAACTGACCGCTGGAGTTCAGCTCTCGCCGGACGGCAGAAGGCGAAGAACGAAGGCGCTTGCGAGCGGCGCAGTGCAGCCGAAGAGCTCTCCGAATTCGCCGCCAGCTCCACGGTCCTTCTCAGCTGCGAGTAGCAGCGCTCGCAGTACACGGAGCTTCGCAAGGCCCGAAGACCCGGAGGGAAGTATCGCACACGCAAATGTGCCAGGACAGAGACGTGTTCTACGGTGTCCCTTCTCGTCGTGCAGTTTGTGCCTCTGCTGCTTCTGCTGTTAGGAATCGCTCCTTGAAAGACGAGCGAGAGCGTCCTTCCGGGTGCATTGCACTGCGTCGAGTGCTCGCTCGGGACTTTGCTCTCGGGGCCAAGGCAAGAGGGCGTGCTTGCCCGCAGAACTGAGAGCACGCTGTTGGGCAGAGCTGCAACTGACCGCCGGAGTTCAGCTCTCGCCGGACGGCAGAAGGCGAAGAACGAAGCCGCTTGCGAGCGGCGCAGTGCAGCCGAAGAGCTCTCCGAATTCGCCGCCAGCTCCACGGTCCTTCTCAGCTGCGAGTAGCAGCGCTCGCAGTACACGGAGCTTCGCAAGGCCCGAAGACCCGGAGGGAAGTATCGCACACGCAAATGTGCCAGGACAGAGACGTGTTCTACGGTGTCCCTTCTCGTCGTGCAGTTTGTGCCTCTGCTGCTTCTGCTGTTAGGAATCGCTCCTTGAAAGACGAGCGAGAGCGTCCTTCCGGGTGCATTGCACTGCGTCGAGTGCTCGCTCGGGACTTTGCTCTCGGGGCCAAGGCAAGAGGGCGTGCTTGCCCGCAGAACTGAGAGCACGCTGTTGGGCAGAGCTGCAACTGACCGCCGGAGTTCAGCTCTCGCCGGACGGCAGAAGGCGAAGAACGAAGCCGCTTGCGAGCGGCGCAGTGCAGCCGAAGAGCTCTCCGAATTCGCCGCCAGCTCCACGGTCCTTCTCAGCTGCGAGTAGCAGCGCTCGCAGTACACGGAGCTTCGCAAGGCCCGAAGACCCGGAGGGAAGTATCGCACACGCAAATGTGCCAGGACAGAGACGTGTTCTACGGTGTCCCTTCTCGTCGTGCAGTTTGTGCCTCTGCTGCTTCTGCTGTTAGGAATCGCTCCTTGAAAGACGAGCGAGAGCGTCCTTCCGGGTGCATTGCACTGCGTCGAGTGCTCGCTCGGGACTTTGCTCTCGGGGCCAAGGCAAGAGGGCGTGCTTGCCCGCAGAACTGAGAACACGCTGTTCGTCAGAGCTGCAACTGACCGCCGGAGTTCAGCTCTCGCCGGACGGCAGAAGGCGAAGAACGAAGCCGCTTGCGAGCGGCGCAGTGCAGCGAAGAGCTCTCCGAATTCGCCGCTAGCTCCACGGTCCTTCTCAGCTGCGAGTAGCAGCGCTCGCAGTACACGGAGCTTCGCAAGGCCCGAAGACCCGGAGGGAAGTATCGCACACGAAAATGTGCCAGGACAGAGACGTGTTCTACGGTGTCCCTTCTCGTCGTGCAGTTTGTGCCTCTGCTGCTTCTGCTGTTAGGAATCGCTCCTTGAAAGACGAGCGAGAGCGTCCTTCCGGGTGCATTGCACTGAGTCGAGTGCTCGCTCGGGACTTTGCTCTCGGGGCCAAGGCAAGAGGGCGTGCTTGCCCGCAGAACTGAGAACACGCTGTTGGGCAGAGCTGCAACTGACCGCCGGAGTTCAGCTCTCGCCGGACGGCAGAAGGCGTAGAACGAAGCCGCTTGCGAGCGGCGCAGTGCAGCGAAGAGCTCTCCGAATTCGCCGCTAGCTCCACGGTCCTTCTCAGCTGCGAGTAGCAGCGCTCGCAGTACACGGAGCTTCGCAAGGCCCGAAGACCCGGAGGGAAGTATGGCACACGAAAATGTGCCAGGACAGAGACGTGTTCTACGTTGTCCCTTCTCGTCGTGCAGTTTGTGCCTCTGCTGCTTCTGCTGTTAGGAATCGCTCCTTGAAAGACGAGCGAGAGCGTCCTTCCGGGTGCATTGCACTGCGTCGAGTGCTCGCTCGGGACTTTGCTCTCGGGGCCAAGGCAAGAGGGCGTGCTTGCCCGCAGAACTGAGAGCACGCTGTTGGGCAGAGCTGCAACTGACCGCCGGAGTTCAGCTCTCGCCGGACGGCAGAAGGCGAAGAACGAAGCCGCTTGCGAGCGGCGCAGTGCAGCCGAAGAGCTCTCCGAATTCGCCGCCAGCTCCACGGTCCTTCTCAGCTGCGAGTAGCAGCGCTCGCAGTACACGGAGCTTCGCAAGGCCCGAAGACCCGGAGGGAAGTATCGCACACGCAAATGTGCCAGGACAGAGACGTGTTCTACGGTGTCCCTTCTCGTCGTGCAGTTTGTGCCTCTGCTGCTTCTGCTGTTAGGAATCGCTCCTTGAAAGACGAGCGAGAGCGTCCTTCGGGTGCATTGCACTGCGTCGAGTGCTCGCTCGGGACTTTGCTCTCGGGGCCAAGGCAAGAGGGCGTGCTTGCCCGCAGAACTGAGAGCACGCTGTTGGGCAGAGCTGCAACTGACCGCCGGAGTTCAGCTCTCGCCGGACGGCAGAAGGCGAAGAACGAAGCCGCTTGCGAGCGGCGCAGTGCAGCCGAAGAGCTCTCCGAATTCGCCGCCAGCTCCACGGTCCTTCTCAGCTGCGAGTAGCAGCGCTCGCAGTACACGGAGCTTCGCAAGGCCCGAAGACCCGGAGGGAAGTATCGCACACGCAAATGTGCCAGGACAGAGACGTGTTCTACGGTGTCCCTTCTCGTCGTGCAGTTTGTGCCTCTGCTGCTTCTGCGGTTAGGAATCGCTCCTTGAAAGACGAGCGAGAGCGTCCTTCCGGGTGCATTGCACTGCGTCGAGTGCTCGCTCGGGACTTTGCTCTCGGGGCCCAAGGCAAGAGGGCGTGCTTGCCCGCAGAACTGAGAACACGCTGTTCGTCAGAGCTGCAACTGACCGCCGGAGTTCAGCTCTCGCCGGACGGCAGAAGGCGAAGAACGAAGCCGCTTGCGAGCGGCGCAGTGCAGCGAAGAGCTCTCCGAATTCGCCGCTAGCTCCACGGTCCTTCTCAGCTGCGAGTAGCAGCGCTCGCAGTACACGGAGCTTCGCAAGGCCCGAAGACCCGGAGGGAAGTATCGCACACGAAAATGTGCCAGGACAGAGACGTGTTCTACGTTGTCCCTTCTCGTCGTGCAGTTTGTGCCTCTGCTGCTTCTGCTGTTAGGAATCGCTCCTTGAAAGACGAGCGAGAGCGTCCTTCCGGGTGCATTGCACTGAGTCGAGTGCTCGCTCGGGACTTTGCTCTCGGGGCCAAGGCAAGAGGGCGTGCTTGCCCGCAGAACTGAGAACACGCTGTTGGCAGAGCTGCAACTGACCGCCGGAGTTCAGCTCTCGCCGGACGGCAGAAGGCGTAGAACGAAGCCGCTTGCGAGCGGCGCAGTGCAGCGAAGAGCTCTCCGAATTCGCCGCTAGCTCCACGGTCCTTCTCAGCTGCGAGTAGCAGCGCTCGCAGTACACGGAGCTTCGCAAGGCCCGAAGACCCGGAGGGAAGTATGGCACACGAAAATGTGCCAGGACAGAGACGTGTTCTACGTTGTCCCTTCTCGTCATGCAGTTTGTGCCTCTGCTGCTTCTGCTGTTAGGAATCGCTCCTTGAAAGACGAGCGAGAGCGTCCTTCCGGGTGCATTGCACTGCGTCGAGTGCTCGCTCGGGACTTTGCTCTCGGGGCCAAGGCAAGAGGGCGTGCTTGCCCGCAGAACTGAGAACACGCTGTTGGGCAGAGCTGCAACTGACCGCCGGAGTTCAGCTCTCGCCGGACGGCAGAAGGCGAAGAACGAAGCCGCTTGCGAGCGGCGCAGTGCAGCGAAGAGCTCTCCGAATTCGCCGCTAGCTCCACGGTCCTTCTCAGCTGCGAGTAGCAGCGCTCGCAGTACACGGAGCTTCGCAAGGCCCGAAGACCCGGAGGGAAGTATGGCACACGAAAATGTGCCAGGACAGAGACGTGTTCTACGTTGTCCCTTCTCGTCATGCAGTTTCTGCCTCTGCTGCTTCTGCTGTTAGGAATCGCTCCTTGAAAGACGAGCGAGAGCGTCCTTCCGGGTGCATTGCACTGAGTCGAGTGCTCGCTCGGGACTTTGCTCCCGGGGCCAAGGCAAGAGGGCGTGCTTGCCCGCAGAACTGAGAACACGCTGTTGGGCAGAGCTGCAACTGACCGCCGGAGTTCAGCTCTCGCCGGACGGCAGAAGGCGAAGAACGAAGCCGCTTGCGAGCGGCGCAGTGCAGCGAAGAGCTCTCCGAATTCGCCGCTAGCTCCACGGTCCTTCTCAGCTGCGAGTAGCAGCGCTCGCAGTACACGGAGCTTCGCAAGGCCCGAAGACCCGGAGGGAAGTATCGCACACGCAAATGTGCCAGGACAGAGACGTGTTCTACGGTGTCCCTTCTCGTCGTGCAGTTTGTGCCTCTGCTGCTTCTGCTGTTAGGAATCGCTCCTTGAAAGACGAGCGAGAGCGTCCTTCCGGGTGCATTGCACTGCGTCGAGTGCTCGCTCGGGACTTTGCTCTCGGGGCCAAGGCAAGAGGGCGTGCTTGCCCGCAGAACTGAGAGCACGCTGTTGGGCAGAGCTGCAACTGACCGCCGGAGTTCAGCTCTCGCCGGACGGCAGAAGGCGAAGAAGGAAGGCGCTTGCGAGCGGCGCAGTGCAGCCGAAGAGCTCTCCGAATTCGCCGCCAGCTCCACGGTCCTTCTCAGCTGCGAGTAGCAGCGCTCGCAGTACACGGGGCTTCGCAAGGCCCGAAGACCCGGAGGGAAGTATCGCACACGCAAATGTGCCAGGACAGAGACGTGTTCTACGGTGTCCCTTCTCGTCGTGCAGTTTGTGCCTCTGCTGCTTCTGCTGTTAGGAATCGCTCCTTGAAAGACGAGCGAGAGCGTCCTTCCGGGTGCATTGCACTGCGTCGAGTGCTCGCTCGGGACTTTGCTCTCGGGGCCAAGGCAAGAGGGCGTGCTTGCCCGCAGAACTGAGAGCACGCTGTTGGGCAGAGCTGCAACTGACCGCTGGAGTTCAGCTCTCGCCGGACGGCAGAAGGCGAAGAACGAAGGCGCTTGCGAGCGGCGCAGTGCAGCCGAAGAGCTCTCCGAATTCGCCGCCAGCTCCACGGTCCTTCTCAGCTGCGAGTAGCAGCGCTCGCAGTACACGGGGCTTCGCAAGGCCCGAAGACCCGGAGGGAAGTATCGCACACGCAAATGTGCCAGGACAGAGACGTGTTCTACGGTGTCCCTTCTCGTCGTGCAGTTTGTGCCTCTGCTGCTTCTGCTGTTAGGAATCGCTCCTTGAAAGACGAGCGAGAGCGTCCTTCCGGGTGCATTGCACTGCGTCGAGTGCTCGCTCGGGACTTTGCTCTCGGGGCCAAGGCAAGAGGGCGTGCTTGCCCGCAGAACTGAGAGCACGCTGTTGGGCAGAGCTGCAACTGACCGCTGGAGTTCAGCTCTCGCCGGACGGCAGAAGGCGAAGAACGAAGCCGCTTGCGAGCGGCGCAGTGCAGCCGAAGAGCTCTCCGAATTCGCCGCCAGCTCCACGGTCCTTCTCAGCTGCGAGTAGCAGCGCTCGCAGTACACGGAGCTTCGCAAGGCCCGAAGACCCGGAGGGAAGTATCGCACACGCAAATGTGCCAGGACAGAGACGTGTTCTACGGTGTCCCTTCTCGTCGTGCAGTTTGTGCCTCTGCTGCTTCTGCTGTTAGGAATCGCTCCTTGAAAGACGAGCGAGAGCGTCCTTCCGGGTGCATTGCACTGCGTCGAGTGCTCGCTCGGGACTTTGCTCTCGGGGCCAAGGCAAGAGGGCGTGCTTGCCCGCAGAACTGAGAGCACGCTGTTGGGCAGAGCTGCAACTGACCGCTGGAGTTCAGCTCTCGCCGGACGGCAGAAGGCGAAGAACGAAGGCGCTTGCGAGCGGCGCAGTGCAGCCGAAGAGCTCTCCGAATTCGCCGCCAGCTCCACGGTCCTTCTCAGCTGCGAGTAGCAGCGCTCGCAGTACACGGAGCTTCGCAAGGCCCGAAGACCCGGAGGGAAGTATCGCACACGCAAATGTGCCAGGACAGAGACGTGTTCTACGGTGTCCCTTCTCGTCGTGCAGTTTGTGCCTCTGCTGCTTCTGCTGTTAGGAATCGCTCCTTGAAAGACGAGCGAGAGCGTCCTTCCGGGTGCATTGCACTGCGTCGAGTGCTCGCTCGGGACTTTGCTCTCGGGGCCAAGGCAAGAGGGCGTGCTTGCCCGCAGAACTGAGAGCACGCTGTTGGGCAGAGCTGCAACTGACCGCCGGAGTTCAGCTCTCGCCGGACGGCAGAAGGCGAAGAACGAAGCCGCTTGCGAGCGGCGCAGTGCAGCCGAAGAGCTCTCCGAATTCGCCGCCAGCTCCACGGTCCTTCTCAGCTGCGAGTAGCAGCGCTCGCAGTACACGGAGCTTCGCAAGGCCCGAAGACCCGGAGGGAAGTATCGCACACGCAAATGTGCCAGGACAGAGACGTGTTCTACGGTGTCCCTTCTCGTCGTGCAGTTTGTGCCTCTGCTGCTTCTGCTGTTAGGAATCGCTCCTTGAAAGACGAGCGAGAGCGTCCTTCGGGTGCATTGCACTGCGTCGAGTGCTCGCTCGGGACTTTGCTCTCGGGGCCAAGGCAAGAGGGCGTGCTTGCCCGCAGAACTGAGAGCACGCTGTTGGGCAGAGCTGCAACTGACCGCCGGAGTTCAGCTCTCGCCGGACGGCAGAAGGCGAAGAACGAAGCCGCTTGCGAGCGGCGCAGTGCAGCCGAAGAGCTCTCCGAATTCGCCGCCAGCTCCACGGTCCTTCTCAGCTGCGAGTAGCAGCGCTCGCAGTACACGGAGCTTCGCAAGGCCCGAAGACCCGGAGGAAGTATCGCACACGCAAATGTGCCAGGACAGAGACGTGTCTACGGTGTCCCTTCTCGTCGTGCAGTTTGTGCCTCTGCTGCTTCTGCTGTTAGGAATCGCTCCTTGAAA